>NW_013566457.1:0-31651 GCF_000499605.1 Eimeria maxima | reverse complement strand
TATATATATATATATATATATATATATATATAGTATATAATAAAATATATAATTAATGTATAAATTATACAGAAATATATTCTGGTGGCCAAACCTTAAATGTTTGTCTTTGATGTCTATAAAACTTTAATCGTTTATCTTCCTCATACGGATTTTCCGCCTTTGCCTTTGCTGCTGCTGCTGCTGCAACTGCTGCTGCTGCTGCTGCAGTTTCAGGTGTCTGTACAGCTGGCAAGATAGAGATAAGACGCGTTAATTGTGCTTCTTTCTGCTCCACTGACAGGCCGTCCCAGAAACACCTAAAAATAAATTAATACAAGTAATTAAATAGTCTAGTTAATTAACTAATTAACAGATTAATTAATTAATTAATTGATTAACTAAAATAATTAGTACATTTATTTTAATTAATTTATGCCTGCGTACAGCAGCAGATGCAGCAACAGCAACAGGAAGAGCGGCAGCAACAGCGGCAGCAACAGCAGCAGCAACAGAAGCAAAAAATGTCTGACTTGTGAATAAAGGCGACATTTATTCCTATTTTATTAAAAATTCTTTCTTTACAACTTAACCAACCAGATGGCTTAGGCCGAACAGGACCTGCAGCGGCAGCATGAACAGCAGGAGCAACAGCAACAACAGCAACGAGAAGTAAATTATACTATATATTGTTATATATTATATACTCAATAATATATTATGCACTATATATGAACATATAATATATTTTATAACATGTTTTATATATTTAATTATCTAAAGGGAAGTAAATAATAAATAATGAATAAAAAGAGTAAGTAATGAATAAAGAGAGTAATTAATATATAAAAAGGGTACCTAATTACCCAAAGGAAGTAAATAATCACACAATATACAAAAATTATATTTAGAGGAATAAAAATCAGCAAAAAGAAGATGTTGTTCATCATAAATTCTTCCTATTGAACAATTAGAAGAGAAATCAACAAAAAGACGACCGTATTTATTGCGTAATTCATCATGCATGCATTCTCCTCCCTGCGCACATAAATAATAAATTAATTAATTAATCAATTAACTAATAAATTAAGTAGTTATCTTTAACTGTCCAGCAGCAGCGGGCAGCAGCAGCAACAACAGCAACAGCAACAGCAAGAGCAGAAGCAGCAGCAACAGCAACAGCAACAGCAACAACAGCAGCAGCAGCACCAGCAGCATTACCTGGTTTTGCCCATTGATGAGTATATTTTGTAGCCATCGTAGATGGAGACTTCGCTGTAGGCCCATTGGTACTGCCCTGTATAAATAAATAAATATATAAATAAATAAATAAATAAATAAATAATAAATAAGTAAATAAATAAATAAATATAATAAACAAAGTAAACATACAAAAGAAATAAATAAATAAATTAATTAATTAAATTAATTACCTTTTTATAAATTCTTCATTCTTAGGTTTATCTACATCCGTTAAATAAAGAATTAAATAAAGATAATATTGTAACCATCCGCTATGTTCTAAACTTTCTTCTGTTAACTGCAGAAAAAAGCAACACCGCACTATAATCAATTCGTGCTGCTGCTGCTGCTGCTGCTGCTGGTGCTGATGCTGCTGCTTGTGCTGGTGCTGATGGTGCTGTTGCTGTTGCTGCTGCTGCTGTTGCTGACCTGCTCGCATGCTTTTTTGATGAAGAGTACAATTGGGGATTCTGCTTCCTTTCCTTCTATGAGACCACTGCACGAGAAAAAGACACCGACAAAACCCTAAACCCTAAACCCTAAACCCCTGATTCTGCTTGATCGTCATCAGAACCACCACCAACAGCAGCAGCAGCAACAGCAGCAACAGCAGCAGCAGCAGCATCAGCTTACCATTCATATTGATTAGTAATAGCTAAGGCGAAAGCTAAAGAAATCTTATCGAAGGGAGAACACCCCACAGCATCTAAATATCTACCAAACTCTGCAGGTGGCTGCAAAGTGCTGCTGCTGCTGCTGCTGCTGTCGCTGCTGCTGTCGCTGCTGCTGGTGATAATGGGGGAGGCAAGCTGCATCTGCTGCCGCAGCAGCAGCGGCTTCTTCATGCATGCGTATACATGCAGCGCTAGCTGCTGTATAATACCCGAGTAGTTGCGAGAGAGACAATCAGAACCACCAAAGGTATTGTTTGCTGCAGCAGCAAAGTAACAACTGTATTTTTATTTATTATTTATATTTATATATTAATTTAATAAAGTAACTAATTAAATTAAATATAATTTAATTTATTGATTACTTTACCTGAGTTATCTCCAACCCCCATGAGGGCGAGGCAAATAGCCATGTTGCATGCTGAGGGCAAACGCCAACGCTGCAGCAAGAGCAGCAGCAAACACAGCAGCAGCAGCAGCAAAATGCAGGAGCAGCACCAGCAGCAGCTGCAGCAGAAACGACAGGGAGAAGTCTGTCGTCAATGGTGCGTGTCACTGAGCTGTGCTGCGACGGGCCTGCCAGGTGTGCCCAAGGGTTTAGGGTTTAGGGTTTAGGGTTTAGGGTTTACATGTATATTTGCCTCGACATGCTCGAGGAGAGTTGGCAGCAAATGATAAGATCGATATTCTAATGCTGCCATCGCATACAGTAGACGCGGCACCATCTCCGGCTGTACAGACACCCCAAACCGTAAACCCTAAGCCCTAAACCCTCGAGACCAACGTCGACACTGTAGAGTCGAAGACGGTTGTACGGGAACCCTTATATTTCCACAACGCAAACCCCAAACCCTAAACTCTGAACATTTCAGGAGGTATTCTACATACGGACCCCTCCAAGCCCTAAACCCTAAACCCTAAACCCTTGCCTGCATTTCTTGTTTTCTTTCGATTAAATCAAACACCAAGTGTTTAAAGGAAGGGATCGAGTGGACCTGTTGCTTGTCTCGTGTGGCCCTGTGCACAAATAGGAAGAGCAGATAGCTAAGGTTTTAGGGTTTAGGGTTTAGAAGAAGCATTTAGGGTTTAAGGGTTTAGGGTTTAGGGTTTACCAGAAGGAATTAAAGCCAAAGACATTCCCTAATTGACAAAAACACCTAACGAGCCATTTATACTCCGGCTCGTCAACCTCTCGTATGTGCTTCCTATATAACCTGAACCACAAGCCCTAAACCCTAAACCCTAAACCCTAAAATGTAGAAGAAGCAAACAACCACTAAAAAAACCTAAGATCGAAGATATCCGTGGAGAGACAGGGGGGAATACCCTTCGAGGGTTTAGGGTTTAGCGTTTTCGGTTTATATGGGTCTAGAGGCGGGTTTATGGTTTACCATTTAGGGATGGTTAGGGTTTAGGAGTGTCAGGGCATAAGGAGGATATAGGGTTTACGAGGGTTTAGGGTTTATTCGGGTTTACTAGGGTTTATGAGGGTTTAGGGTTTATGAGGGTTTACTTGATGATAGTCCTAGGGTTTGAGTTTGCTTTGTTTAATTTCTCATGATAATAATTTGGCAAATTATCGGTAGGGCGGGAAGAAAATACCTTCAGCACAAACCCTAAACCCTAAACCCTAAACCCTAAGCCCTTGGCAGTAGACGTTAGCATAGCAGAAGCTAGGGAGTAGGGATTAGGGTTTAGGGTTTAGGGTTTACTTTTATCTTCCTCAATCTTTTAGGTAAGAATGCTGCATCATACATTTGTGTGTACTGCTGAGCAGAAGCAATTGCAGCAAGAGTACCAAACCCTCGGCGTGCTGCTGCTGTTGCTGCTGCTGTTGCTGTTGTTGCTGCTGTTGCTGTTGCTGCTGCTCTTGCAGGAGACCTTGTTAGGACGGTAGAAGTTGCTGCTGCTGCTGCATCTGCTGCGTCCGCTGCTTCTGCTGCTGCTGCTGCGTCTGAAGAGCATTCAAACCTACAGAAGGCTCGGCGCAACCTCGGTTCTCGTCTCCTGTTGCCGCAGCTGCAGCAGCAGCTGCTGCCGCTGCAGTTGCTGCTGCAGTTGTTGGTGCAGTTGCTGCTGATAACAGAGGAGAGGATATCTGCTGCAGGTAATTTGTGAAGATAAAGAGGCCGCAGGATGCGACCTGTAGGAGGGAGGATCATCATGTATTGGCGGTTAGTTGTCTTCTAAACCCTAAACCCTAAACACTAAACCCTCGATGTTGTGCCCCTCTGTTGTTGTTGGTGTTTATAGAGGGAACTTTTGTTAAAAGCAAGAAATAAAAAGAAGAATTTAGTTTATTTTTGTTGTTTATTGAGAGGGTTTACATTGTTGTTGTTATGTTTGCGGTGTATACGCAGCTATGACATAACGAGGGTTTATGTTTACTTTTCTGTATTATAAAGAGCTGAATAAGGGGGAAATAAAAGAAGAAATGAAGATGTAAATAATAATAAATAAAATTAATTTGTTTTACTAAGGGATTTGTTGTTTTATTGCTGCTGTTGTTGCTGTATATATAGGCAGCTACTGCTGCATGCTACTGCATGCACACACGACAGCCGACGACGAGATTGCTGCTGCTGCTGTTGCTGTTGCTGTTGCTGCTGTTGGAGTGTCTGTTAAGACAAAGAGGTATGTATTTCTTTCTTTTTTTTTATGTTTTACATAATAAAATAATAAATTTGTTTTAATTAACAATAAGGAGAATATCTCGATGGTTTCGATTGCTTCGTCGGGTGCTGCTGCTGCAGCAGCAACAGCAGCAGCTCCAGCTGCTGCTGGTCCTGGTGGTAATATAAATAATCCGTCGTCATCAATAAGCAGTTTATCTTCTCCTTCTTCTTCTTTAATGAATAATAAAAGAAAAGAATTAAATACTGGTGCATGGGATGCTCGTTACATGGAACCAATAACAAGATTACCGCATGCAGCTCCGCATACACCTGATTATTATTTACGGTGTATGTTAGGTGGTGTATTATCTTGTGGTATAACGCATACATTAGTATGTCCATTAGATATAATAAAATGTAGAATGCAAGTAAACCCTAATAAATATAAGGGTTTATTATTAGGGTTTAGATTAATATTAAAAGAAGAGGGTTTATCATCATTAAAATTAGGCTGGTTACCTACTTTTCTTGGTTATAGTATGCAAGGATTATTTAAATTTGGTTTATATGAATATTTTAAGGATATTTATGGCAATTTATTAGGAGAAAACATTTATTATAATTATAAGGGGAGTGTATGGCTTGCTGCAGCAGCAACAGCTGAATTTGCTGCTGATGTTGCACTATGTCCATTAGAAATGATTAAGGTTAAGATACAAACATCTAATCAACAACAATTCCCTTCTTCTTTCCTTGCTGCAACTAAACAAATGATACAAACACGCAAAGATACCAAATTCCCAGTAAGAAAATTATAAACCCTAAACCCTAACTAAACCCTTATTTTATCCTAAACCCTAAATTTTACACAATAAACCCTAATTGTACGCTAAACCCTAAACCCTAATTCTTGTGGTTGGCATTTTAGTGGGGTAGACAGATATATTGCAATTGTGATTGATGGATTGTATTACATGCTTTTGGGGTTTATTGGTATTGCTAGGGTTTAGGGTTTAGGGTTTAGGGTTTACATATATCAGTATATATATATTTTTTTTCCTTTTTGCAGTTTGGTTCTGTAATACCATTATGGAGTCGTCAAATCCCTTATACAATGGCGAAGTTTTATTTATTTGAGAAAATTGTTTCTTTATTTTATAATAAGGTGTCTGTACACCCCAAGGAATATTATTCAAAAAATCAGCAACTTGCTGTCACATTCGCATCAGGTATTTATTTATTTTTATTTTTTTTTATTTGTTTATTTTATTTATTTATATTATTTATTTATTTACTTACTTAGTTGTTTATCCTTTATTTGCTCGCTTTTTGCTGTTATTCTTGCTGTGGCGTCTTCTTGGTTGTGATTATATGTCAATGTATAATATTTAATAATGTATAGTATATAAATACACAATAAGTAAATAAATTATTTATTTATTTGCTTATTTATTTATTTATTTATTTACCTTTTTAGGTTATCTATCTGGTGTTGCATGCGCTGTCGTCTCTCATCCTGCTGATTCTCTCGTCTCTGTTATGAGCAAACCAGAGAACAAAGGCAAAGGGTTCGTCGTACAAGGGTTTAGGGTTTAGGGTTTAGGGGTTTGTATGATGGAGGGTTTGGGGCTGTAGCGTGATAATTGAATAATAACTGCAACGTCTATTGTAGGGTTTAGGGTTTTAGGGTTTATCTCGAGTTACTTGTTTCCGCATGAAATGAATGCACGAGGGATTAGGGTTTAGGGTTTAGGGTTTAGGGTGTATACGCAGGTTTGGGGAGATGGCAAAGGAAATGGGTTACCGTAATCTTTTTACGAAGGGTTTAGGGACGAGAGTGTTAATGATTGGTACTCTTACTGGTCTACAGTGGTGGATCTATGATACCTTCAAGGTAAACCATAAACCCTAAACCCTAAACCCTAATCTCTTAGATGGTGCCCTGCTGTAGTAGTACCTGCTGCTCTTGCTTATGCTGATGTTATTGCTGCTGCTGCTGCTGCTGTTGCTGTTGCTGCTGGCACGCTTGCTGCTAATAACCTCTAGACAACCTTACACCCACTTCTTGTATCCTCACTGAAAACCCTAAACCCTAAACCCTAATTGTGTGTTTGCAGACTGCCATGGGTATGGGCACTACTGGCGGCAGTTCAGAGAAAAAATAAAAAGAAGTTTATTAATATTGACACAGCGCATTAACTAACTTGCTGCAGAACTTGCAGCAACAGCAACATCAGCAGCAACAGCAACATCAGCAGCAACAGCAGCAAGGCGAGTGAAGACGCACAGGCATGGACTTCAAACCCTAAACTTTATGGCAGGCAACCGCTATACGCATGCAAGTGGCCTAAGCCAACTAGCTGGCCAGCTAGCTAGCTAGCTAGCTAGCCAACTCATGTGTACTTGTGTTGTTGCTGGCTACCTAGCTGCATACGAGCTGTAGGCCGTTTGCTAGCTCGCTAGATAGTTATCAGGCCAGATAGCTAGCTAGCTAGCTAGGTAGCTAGCTAAGTGGCTAGCTAAGGGCCTCCAGCTAGCTGTTGGGGGCTTCAGTTTGTTTGTTTGGGCTGCCCGCAGCAGCAAAACGAATTGTACAGATAAAGAGGAATAAATAAGTAAATATAATAAATAAATAAAATAAAGAAGGAAAAACTAAACAAGCCAATATAATAGAGAAGAAGCAAATAGAAGTAGAATATAAGAGGAAGAAAAGGGGCAATAGGGGCCATCAAAGATGTAGTGGACAAGGACGTACTCTAATGGATAGGAGGCAGGCAGGGATAAATTGCGGTGTATAGGCAGCTCACTTCCTAGTTCTTTGTTGTTAATGACACATTTCTTTATTCATATTATAAAATTTTTTTATTAGAATTACTATACAATTAACTAGACTCTATTGGTGCGTGTCATTAAACACCCGGTTGTTTAGAGTAGCTGCTGCTCGTGCTGCTGCTGCTGTTCTATGTAGTACACCTCGTGAGGTGTACAGGCAGCTAAATATCTTCCTTGAAGACTTAAACTAATTATTTTTATCTTTCAATTTATTATTTCTTGTAGTATATTACCCCTTATTTCCCTCTGCATGCATGCATGGATGTATGCATGCATGCAAGGGGGCCCCGGGTGTATAGGCAGCTGGGTGTGTCTGTATACAGCCAGTGTAGTGTACATAGACCCCAAAGGGGGGAAGGAAACCAAATTTTGTTTTATTTCGTTTTAATAATTTGTTTTTGTTGTTTTAACACAAGCTGATCTTGAAAGATGGCCTAACAACAGGTGGCGCAGCAGCAGCAGCAGCAGCGGCAGCAGCGGCGGTAGCAATAGCAGCAATAGCAACGCCGCCGCGCTGCATGCAGCAGCAACAGAGAGAGATCCAAGCTGCGTGGCTGCCAACATGGGATGGCAGCAGCAGCAGCTGCAGCAACAGCTGCAGCAACAGCTGCAGCAGCAACAGCTCCATCAGCAGCAGCAGCAGCAGCATCTGCAGCAGCAACAGCTCCACCAGCAGCAGCAGCTGCAGCCACCAATAGCCCGTAGTCAGTGGCCCGAGCAGCAGCAAGCATGGCTTCCGGAGCAGCAATGGCAGCATCACCAGCAGCTGCAGCAGCAACAGCTGCAGCAACACCAGCAACAGCAGTTGCATCAGCAACAGCTGCTGCTGCAGCAACAACAACCGCATGCTCATCCTCCTACTCTTGCTGGGCTTGCTTCTTGGCAGCAACAGGTTGTGCCTCAGCAGCAGCAGCACATGCTGCAGCAGCAGCAAAACCCCCACCAACAACAAATGCTTCGCCAGCAGCAGCAGCAGCATGCGCTGCCGATGCAGCAACCAGGCTTGCAGCAGCAGCCGGTGCTGCAGCAGCCTTTGATCCACCAACCAGTGCTGCAGCAGCAACAGCTGCAGCAGCAACAGCTGCAGCAACAGCAGCTGCAGCAACAGCAGCTGCAGCAACAACAGATGCAGCAGCACCAGCTGCAGCAACAACAGATGCAGCAGCAACAGATGCAGCAGCAACAGCAGCAGCAACAACAATTGCAGCAGCAGAGGCTGTCTTCAGATGACCCGTCAAGTACTGCAGCACAAAGAAATCTGCAGCACATGCAACAGCAGCAGCACATGCAGCAGCAGCAGCACATGCAGCAGCAGCAGCACATGCAGCAGCAGCAACTGCAGCAGCAGCACATGCAACAGCAACAACTGCAGCAGCAGCACATGTTGCAGCAACGCAGCGCCGGCCCTCAAGTCTCACATTTAAGCCAGCAGACGCTGCAGCAGCAGCCCAAGCAGGAGCAGCCACTGCAGCAGCAACAGCAGCAGCAGCAACAACAACAAATGCAGCAGCAGCAGCAGCAAATACAACAAAAGCAGCAGCAACAAATGCTCCGTAAGTAGATCAATTATAAGTTAATAAAAAAACACAACAAATATTTTTCTTGTGCCTCCGTCATTACATTTGCTCTCTTGTGCTGCTGCGGCTGCTGTTGTATCTGCTACTGTTGTTGCTGCTGCTGTTGCTGCAGTGCCGGCATGTGAGGCCTCCTCCGAGGCAGTAAAGAGAGGCCCGGGTCCTGGCGACGCAGCAGCAGCAGCAGCAGCAGCAGCAGCAGCGGCATCAGCATCCTCATCGCCTAGTCCTGATGGCGCAGGTGCTGAGAACACTTCGGGCCCTCCTTCTTCTGATTCACGCAGCAGCAGCAGCAGCCACAGCAGTAGCAGCAGCAGCTGCAGCAACAGAGGAGGGGTAGAGGTGGTGCCGCAGATACATGAGCTGCTGCAGCACCTGCTGCAGCAGGTTGGCTGCGAGGAGCAGCTGGAGCCGCAGGTGCTTCCCCTTCTCGTTGACCTCTTCCAGAGTGAGGGTTTAGGGTTTACGTTACCGCAGGGTTACTTGCGTCTGCTGCTGTCCGTTTTAGTTTTAATAATGTAGGGTTTGTTGCCTGCATTCTGCATTCTAGGGTTTAGGGTTTAGGGTTTAGGGTTTGGCGTTTGTGTATCAGGGGAGGCGCTGCGGCTGCTGTATTCAGCAGCAGAGATTGCTGAGTATAGAGCAGCAGGTGCTTCTCAAGGGCGTCATCCTCGGGGTTTAGGGTCTGCTAAAACCCTAAACCCTCACAGTAGCAGATGCTCCCTTGTAGTAGAGGAAGCAGATGCTGCTGCTGCGCTGCAGGAGTACCTGCAGCTTGAGGTACCCCAGCCTGCTTCAGCTCAGGTAAACTCTAAACCCTAATCCGTCAGCACCGCAACGTCTCTACGTTTCTGCGTCGCATCTGCGCAGAAAAGTGAAATATTTGGGGTTTAGTGTTTACTGTCTAGGGTTTAGGGCTTGGCATCTAGGGTTTAGGGTTTAGGGTTTAGGGTTTGGTGTGTGTTGCAGGATTTACAGCGTTTATCTCGTTTAGCGAATACAATGACATTTGGCAGTGCAGCGGGAGATTTGCTGCGGCAGCATCGTTTGCATGCAGCAGCACGTGCTGCATTAGATGAAGACAGTGATGTAGCCGCTGCAGCTGCTGCTTCTGCTGCTGCTGCTGCTGCTGCTGCTGCAGGACCTCCAGGTACTGCAGCAGCTCCTCCCTTCGGCCGTAAGAATATCCTAGGAAATGTACCAGGGGGTTTACCTCCTTACTTGCCAGAGGATGTAAACACTTGTACATTAATGCCTCCTTGGTCAGTTGTATTAGCAGATAAAACAGGGGGAGGGGGCCCCCCTGGGGGACCCACCAGTGGGGAGACCCCCAGCGGGGGGCCCCCAGGGAGTGCTCCTGCCGGGCCCTCGGCCGGGGGGGTTGGGGGCCCAACAGCAACACGAGGGGGGCCCCTAACAGGACCTGGGGGGCCCCATGGGGGGCATACAGATCATGGTATAGGGGGAGGCGCCATGCATGGCGCCAGCTAGGCGTTGTTAATAAATGAGGATGCGCAAACCAATTGATTATAGCCTTTTCAAACACTCCTTTATGAGGGTTTAGGGTTTAGGAGAGGAGGTAGAGAGAGGGGATAGCAGGGTGCGTTGCGTTTGGTTGGTTACTGCACACGAGGCGGAGCTAGGGTTTAGTGTTTGCGTTAGGGTCTACAGTTTACGCTAGGTTATGGTTTACGCTTGATTTCGTCTACACTAGGTTGTAGGATTTACGCTAGGGTTTAGGGTTTGGGAGAGGGATTAAGATATAAAATGAAGGCAAGAGTTGCAATCAGGATACAAAACCCCCTCCAACAACAGCGAATGCAAGGGGGCCCCTTAGGGATGGGCAATGCGCTGTTAGATTTGTCTATAAGCGTCGTCTTCCGTGAGGTGTATAGGCACCTTCTTAGGGTGTATGTGCACCTTTTGGGGTGTATGCGCACCTTGGTGAAGTGTATGCACACCTCGTTCGTGAGGTTTATGTACACCGCACGGGGACACACAGCAGTTGTCGGGAATAGGACTGCATGCAGCATGCATGCATGCACGCACGCATGCATGCGCGAGGTGGGGTTTGGGGCTGTACCTAGGGATGTCTGCGCACTGCGCACAAAAGGAAGAAAAGACTGCTCGTGTACTTCCAAGCACAAGTATATATAATGTACAAAATATATAATATACAATATAATAATATATGACGTATACACTTATAAATATACAATTACATTTGTTCTTATGAATAAAATAGCACAGAAAACGGATACAAGGCATCCGTCACCCTTCCTGGAAACAATTACCCAACTACCACCGCACTCGTGTAAACAGAGAACGAGGGGCGCCTGAGGCCCCCGTGGTGGGGGCTCTAGAGTGGTGGCCCTCCCGGGGGACAGAGGAAGGGGGGCCGCTGGGGGCCCCTTTCCCTGCGAATCTGCTGGTAGTCCTTGTTGCAGATACCACTGCATACAGACCTGTAGCAGACACAAGTCGTGGTCCTTTTAGACAAAGGGGGCCCTATGGGGGACCCCATGGGCTATAGGGGGCCCCGCTCAAGGCCATTTAAGCAAAGGGGTCCCAAGATATAAATAATACATCCATCTCCCACGAGGCCCCTCATGGGCCCCCCACGGCTGTTTGGGCATGCCTGTCCCCCCACAGCAGCAATGGGCCCCAAAGTACTGTAAGGGGCCCCCTTCCTCCCCCCCCTAACCCCCCATTTTGGGGGCTTGCTCGGCACCGTTTTTTTCTTCGGTTTCGGTCGTTTTGCTGTTGCTGCTGGTGGTGGTCCTGTGGTTTTGCTGTTGCTGCGGTTGTGTTCATGCTGCGGCGGTTGTTTCACCGCTGCTGCTGTTTTAGTGCTGTTGTCGGCGCCGATTACCTTACTGTATGTACGATAAGGGTTTAGGGTTTAGGAAACATTGAATATGTATCTATGTAGAGTTTATAAAATAAATTAAGGGTTTAATCCTTGAGTGTTTTGTATTTGTTGTGATGCACTTATAGAGTCATGCGTAGATATATAAAACTCCTCTAACTCCATTGACTTTTCTTCTTCTGCAGGAGGAGGAGGAAGCTGCCAATCCCATGCTGCTGCTCCTCTTGCTGCAGCAGCAGCAGAAGCAGCAGCGCCTGGTGACAACGATCCATGTGCATGGCGCAAATGCTGCTGCTGATGTTGCAGCTCGCTCCGCGGACGTCGTAGTATTACCAACCCCACCAGTAAACCTAAGAGAACAGCAGCAGCACCGCTGCCTTTGTTAAACATAGGGAAGGTTAAAGACAAAAAGGGAGGCAATTGCTCCTGCTGCTGCTGCTGTAACGTCTGCGGCCGGTGCTGCTGAAACTGTGAGCCCGTCTGCTGTGGCGGCAGCTCCGGAGTACCTGCAGCAGCTGAAGTTGCTGCTGCTGCTCTTCGATCAGCAGCAGATGGCGGCACACAACTTAAAAACGTGCTGTCGCGGAGGGCAGAAGAAGAAGAAGTAGATAAAGGCAATAAGTGCCCCTTCTCCTTATCGGCAGCTGCTCCCTTAATACACCCCAACTCGTACTCTGCAGACAACAACCCAAACCTTAAACCCTAAACCCTAGATACAAATGCACCCCAAACAACTCACCCGGTTTACAAACCCTAAACCCTCGACCGTAATCAACCCTCGGTGCCCGGCTGTTCCTATGCGCATTAGCCCTCAAACTGGTGCTAACTAGATCGATTTGAGGGTTTAGGTCTAGGGTATAGGGTCAATTTTTAAGGGTTTACGGTTTTTACCTAGCTTTTTCATAGCTGTAAAATCTGCAAAAGAGTCAGGTAGGTTCTCATTAGCTGCTGCAGCAAACTTATAAGCATCGGATGCTGTTCCTTGTATTTTAAACCCTGCAGCAGCAAATGCTGTCCATGAGGAAATCGAATCAAAAGGAATAAAAAGAGAAACGGACTTTGCAGCAGATGCCCAAGCCTGACGACGAATCGCAGTTGCTAGCAGAGAAGCTGCGCATAACAACAATCACAGCAGCAGCAGCAGCAGATGCAGAAGATGCAGCAGATGCACCCGTTTATACATAAAGGCTGTATATTATATATAAATACCTGCGTATCCTTGTGTGTCTGAGGAGAGGAAGAGGCTTTGCACTTTGCTGTCTCCTTTTGTATCAATAGAAAGAAAAGCAACACCAACTACACTAGGGTTTAATTCTCCTGTCTTTGCTGCAGCAGCAAACAACACAGATACCGCAATACAACAAGGGGCATAATCCTCAACGCATGCGCAGACAACACCGTCAAGGCAGGCAAATGCATGCATGCAGGCAGGCAGGCACGCAATCGGGCGCTGTGCTGCAGCAATCCCTCATAAAAGGAAAATGCATGCATATGCATGTTTGCATGCATGCAGCGCAGTGTCTCTCTGTACACTCCAATAGATCCTCTCTTACCAATAAAGACATGCTCTCTTTTGTCATCTTGTTGAGAAGACAAGAGACGCTTGCATGCTTCGTCTTGTTGACCACATAAATCTACAACCTGCTGGAGCAGAGCCCCATCAGCCTCAGCAGCAGACACTACTTCCAATGGAGGCGCTGCAGTCTTCACTCCTGCGCAACAGCAACAGCAACAGCAGCAGCAGCAATAGCAGCAGCAGCAGCAAACAAGCACGCATGCATGAGCTTGTTGGCTTCGAGCGGCTGTCATCATATGAAAAACACCACATTTGCATGCGATGCCCGGCAAGTTCCGTGCATGCATGCATATATGCATGCATTTGTGTGTATGTGTGCATGCAAGGAGAAGGATGATTAAATTGGAGCTGCCTGTACACCCAAAGGGCGTCCCTCCTCACCCTTTGCAGCCAATTCTGCTTTAGCCTTAGGAATGAGGATATCCCCTGCAAGAAAAGCACAAGCCCTAAACCGTAAGCCCTAAACCAAGTTTGTAGCAAAGACAAAAATGTGGAAAAACGCAGGAGACAATGGCCCTTTAAACAGCCAAGCAATCCTTGAGGGCTACCGTCTAGGGTTTATGGTTTAGAGTTTAGGGTTTACGGAGTTCAGATTGCCGCTCTAACACATAGCTGTTGGCTCCGTTGTCATACGAAACGGGCAATCTCCACGAAATCTTAAGGGGGCCCCCCAAGGGGTCTTCCTCCTCCTCCACTTTCTTCTTCTCCTCCTCCTTCTCCTTCCCCTCCTCCTGCAATGTAGCTTCTGCAGAGGGCCCCCCCTCCTCCTTGATTGGTTCTTGTAAGGTTTCGTGTCCTTCTACCTTGTTTTCTTCCTCCAAGAAAGGCTCAAAGCCTAGGCGCAGCAGCTGCTGCACCTTTGTTGCTGCTGTTGCTGCTGTTGTTGTTGTTGCTTCCCCTACACCCCTTCCTTGCAGGTCCCGCAGCCACGCCATCAGCAGCTCTTCCTCTGTAAACGCCAACCATAAACTGTAAACCGTAAACCGTAAACCCCTCCCAGCTCTCGGTCACCCACCCACCTGTTAAATATGCGTAAAGAGCAGTGCAGCCCGGTGCTCTCCGGTGCACCTCGAGTGTTTAGGGTTTACAACGTATAGAGGGTTTAGAGGGTTTAGGGTTTAAGAGGGTTTATGTAGGCATCTAACCTATGCGATGAGCATTAGGTCCTTGATCTGCACCTATAAAATCTAAGTGAGCTTTATCCCCATCTACATGAGCAGCAAGAAACCCTGTTGTTCTACCCTGAGCATCATATGCCAAATATGTCTGCGGCTGTATTACTTCTCCCATGGAGGTCCTCTCTTCGAAGAATCCCCCAAGGGTCCCCCCAAAGGGGCCCCCTGGAACCCCATCGAAGGAGCCCCCAAAAGGCATCCCAAAGGGCAGCCCATAGGGCCCCACATAGGTCATCCCATAAGGCCCCGCAAGGGGGCCCCCAAAGGGCGCCCCAAGTGATCCCCCAAGAACCCCATCGAGGGATCCCCCAAGGGGCCCCCCAGGGGCACCCCCAGAGGCCTTTCCAGAGAACCCCCAAGGAGCCACCCATGGGGACCCCCAAGGGGTCCCAAAAGGGACCCCCAAGGAGGCGCCAAAGTAAGGAGCAGCCCCGGTGGGTGGCGCCAAAACGTCGTCAGTTGTTGCCTCTAGAATAGCTTCAAGAGTCTTCTCAGCTGTAATGGGCCCCCCAAAGATGCTGCTGAGGGCCCCTGTTGATGCTAGTTCTAACAAACCCTTGTGTAAGGCAGAAGTGGGTTTAGCATATGAAGCAGCAAATATAGCCTCTGTTGTGGAGGCAGGGTATGTGCGTATAAGGGAGGAAGAAGCCCTAACTGCTGCATGCAGGCTGTTAAAGAGTTGCAACAGATCCTCTTTATTATCGGGCTGCTGCTGCTGCTGCCCCCCCGATGATGAACCAAGAGCCGGATGCATGCATGCACAGAACAACCTATGCATTGAGAGGAGCAGCAAGCAGACGGCCCCTAAAGAGGGCCGGAGAAGCCTCATTCTCTCTCTCTCTCTTCATGCAGCTGCTGACTATACAGCGGATAAAGTTGCAGAAGACAAGGGGAACAGAAGAGAAAAAGACGAAAAGAAGAAAGAAATGGGGCAGCAAATCCTGCAAGTGCAACAAATGCTCCTGCACACTGCAGCCCCACCCCTAAGACGCAGCATGAAGAAAGAAGCTGCGGAAATACAACATGAGATCCTTCCCCCCTCCCTGAATCCCAAACCCTAAACCCTAAACCCTCGACCCTGGATCGATACGAAACCCACGCATGCGCCCGTTGGGGGGGAGAGATGGAAGGAGGAAGGAGTCAAGTTTGCGCTTAAATACAAGAAAAGTTGCATGCATTTAAGTTTTATGAAAGCTTATCTGTTGGGGGCCCTCTTCCATCGGTGCCCGAAGTCGCAGGGGGGCCCTTTGATGGTTTCAATCCAGAAGCTCAGATTGCTATAACTATAGAGCTATGAGCTGATACTTACCTTCTCTTGCCTTCTAATGCATGCGTTTACAAAATAATTCTTCTAAACGTAAAGCAACAGCATCGGGGCATCAACTATCGATGCTGCTTGCATCCAGCTTCTGCTGCAAAGCGCAAGCAGGCACCGTATCCGTTGTTTGCCTGCTGCTGCTGCTGCTGCACGGAGCGTCCTGCGCTGCATGCTGCTGGTATAACCTAAGAAACACCAAATTAATGTTATTTTGTTGCATATTTCAATTTAAAGTTGAGGGAAAATACCAGTGCTAGAAGCGTTGAAAATATTTAGCAGCCAAACCCGGGATCGGACCGAGACCAGCCTCTTTGTCAGTCAGCCTCTCCCACTGGCGACAGGGGAACAGTATCAAACAAACAACATAAATTGATCAAACGAACGTGCATAATTCAATTGTTTTAATATTTTCGTAACACGATTACAACGTGTCGATTTCTTTCTGCACACAGACCTACGATGCATGGTGGATCTGTGTAAGCACCGGTGAGGGTCGTCCGGTACCAACAGTTGGAAAATGAAAATAATTAGTCTTTCTGCGGCCTGACTTTAACAATATAATGAAGAGAGCAAAACAGTGGAAATTCAAAGGTTTCATACGAGTGGGTATCGTTGCAGGGACCCCTCACTACGCGCGCGGTGTCTTTCATTACCTTACCGAAGTTTATGCAAGCGCCGTGCCCCATACGGCCAAGGAAGTGTTCAAAGATGGACAAAAGTGCTAATGCATGAACTAACATGCGGCTTGAAACTTCTGTTTGAATGTGGGATTGCCTTGTAGCTGGAGTTGTAGCGTAGCATTTGAGAAGACTAAATGCCTCTCCTTGGGGGCAAGTAGCTTCTTGAATGCCACGAAAATGTTTGGATCCACAGGTTTGCCTTTCTCTGGCAATCCCTTGGGACACAATGCATCTAAAACTTTCGATTCAACCTTGGCACTTACGCTGTTTCTAGTGGGTTTGCTGAATATCCTTTTCGAAACCTGCTTTTCTAAACCTGGTGTCCTCGTGATATCAGCAAGGCAACGTGCATGCACTTCTTTGTTTCTTTCTGGAGCTCCTCTGCACTGCCAGATACTTCCCCTGCTCCGTCTTCATTGGGCTACAGTCTCCAATCCTCTTTCTGCACAGAATGTACATGCCATTGGGAGCGCTGGGAATCCTACTCCCTCCAACCCTTCGAAATAAATTGTCTCTTCTAACGGCACTTTGCGGACCCTCCACTATTTCATTCACATTGTGTATTCTTGCGAACTTTTCCAAAGTAAAGGTGCCGAATGATGGAAATCCATTTCCATGAATCAGTGGCTGTAGTTCTAACCAGCATTTGAAGCTGACAGTCTTTACCGCTTTTACCGCCTATCTGGCATTGGCGAAGAGTAACAAGAGAGACTCCACTAACGAGGTGGCGCATTTGATGTGAGGGTTCCACCGTTTCATACCCTGGTTACTGATCATAGTTCAACTCATTTAGTGGCTCGCTGCTACCCGGCAACGTGTATTATTGCAATGAACCGCTCTTACAGTAGTTCTAGGGCCAACTTCAGGCACATGTTATCACCGCTCGTACATCATCCACCGTTGATGTTCTTGCAGTGTTAATTAAGAAAAAAATGACATCGACTGTAGGCGTTTAGTTGCATGTTGTGGGCGAAAAGTACAACTCCAGAGACATACAGAAACCCCAGAGGAGTCTTCAAATCCAGATCGGGGCTCGCGCATTATCTGGAGTACCGGGGAACACAGAGTCATTCTTAATTAGTTCTCCTCACTGCAAGAACTTTTTCCGCTCGTTAGGATGCAGATACCTCTCCTGGTCCAATGCATCGAGGCCACAATATTTTGTTCAGTCCCCACATTGATGTAGATGCTGGTCGAATATTGTTCTCATATATGTGGGCTCCCTCGCACAGTGTCCCCAACAAAGCCGGGGAGTTCGCTACTGGCTTCTATACAACTATACGAAGCGGACTTCACATAAGCGAGGACCGTCCTGGTTTAGTGGACTAAGATTCCCCAGACAGGTTATTTCTTCAGCATCCACGTGTCCTGGAGACACAGGCACAAAAGCCTGGGACAGGAAACTGCCTACCATAAACTGCACCGTAGTTGTTTGTGACCTGGCTGCGAGTCGGGCGAGAAACCATAATCAAGCGCTCTTTGCTGCATAAGTTGACAATGAAAGCAACTTCCAAAGGGTTCCTTGTTATATCGTGTGTGCACCAAAATATAAGTGCATGCACTCGCACCAGACACACCATACTTCGATGCTGATCCTAATTCTCAGCCGATGGAGTGCTGTAAACTGCACACAGCCTAAAAGTACGTATGCACTCACACCGAATGCAAAAGTCCATCAGCAGTCTCCAGGAGTCTTGATGTCAGTTCCTCCAGCTCCTGGAACTGCGAAAGTGGAGGCTGCCTGCAATGGGCAACTGACCCGCAACTCAAGGTGCAAGGCAACCATTAGTGCACAAGTATTACAACAGAACCCAAGTGAGCCCCCTTGAGGCCTATAGACTAAGGTGTTGGAGGAGCGGTGAGGCTGACACTGAACTGACACACTGAGCCACTGAGCCACTACCGTCTCCGCTGCTATGGCATTCGTTCGTTTCCTTATATCGAACAGATGTATGAAACAAGGACCGCCAGCCGAGAATTTCTTGCCAATTCCGGAAATACCTGCCAAATTTAGCTCAAATGTATCGAACCAACACTTAGTGAGCTGGCAACTGTGTGTCCAATAATGGTATCTCAAATGAGTTGTCCACTAGGCAGCCCAAAGAGAAAGCACAAACAAGGGCCCTTTCTGGCTGCTATACAGACATTGTAAACAGTTGCTGTAAACTCTGGCTTGAGTAACTCTCCTTCAAGGGCCAGGTAAGGGTTCATGAGCTCACTTCGGCCAGGCCTTCCAACACAGCCCATAGTATACTACAGTGTTGCAACCTGTGCTGCATGGCAAGCCTTGCGTAACTCTCCTTCAAGGGCCTGGTAAGGGTTCATGCGCTCACTTCGGCCAGGCCTCCCAACACCGCACAATAGTATACTACAGTGTTGCAACCTCTGCTGCATGGCAACCCCACCTGCACGTACATGAACAACTCCCCCTTCTACACTCACGCAATAACATTGCTTGTAGTTGTCAAACACTTGTTAGCCGTCAGCAGGAACCCTGCGAGTGCATGTGGCTTCAGCAACACCAGGCAGACCACTCTACCGGGCACGCCGCGAGGACACTGCACAACCTTTAAGGTGGAACTTTCCCTCTTCCAGAATGAAACATAAAGTAGTTGTCCCAGGAAAAGGAGAAACTTCTTCTATAACAACGTGATATCGACATTCACTGGCACGCTTTTGGCGGGCGCTCACCCTCGAAAGCCCCAAGCAATGCGTCGGTGCCTCCTCGCTTCTGGTTACTTGCATAATTACTAATTGCACACCGAAGTTCCACTTTTTCTTATTTTTGTAACCCCGTCTTTGCTTGCTCCATGAGTTCCAGGCCTGTTGTGCGCAGCCGTAGTATCCATCTGCCTCTTACCTCTGGCGACCACCGCGACGCCTTGGTGAGCGGCTATCTATTGCTGCACTCTTGGTGGAAATCTAACAGTTTGAAATGGAAGAAACTAGAGACAGGAAGAGGAGGCCGTGTATGAGTCACAACGGAGTTCCGTTTCTAGTTTCTCTTGCTGCCTGTCGCCACCACTGGACGATCCAACTGCCGATCGGGGACCCGTGAATGCCGCTTTCATTCAGGCGGGCTGCTGTTTGGACACCTACATGCACTGGCTTTTAACATATTATGAGCTGCATGTATTCGCTCCTTGGGGGTGAAGAGGAGGGACGCTGCAGACTTTTGTTGCCAGCACAAAATGGCGCGACTTCGGTTGATGTCCATCTTTTCCGGCGTGTTGTTAGTGGCCCTTATTGGTGTTGTGGTTATCGTAAGTAAGTGAAACCCAAGGCACTTGGAGACTGCTTTGTAATGCCCACATTATAATTAACTTGTTATCTGTTTCGACCCACTGCGAGCAGCAGCATACTTCTTAAGGGTCAGAAGGAAACAGACAGGCATATTCCCTTGCGCTTGGCTGTCCTAGCGTATTTCGACTTTAAATGCATGTATGTAGTCATCATTAATACTTGCATATCATTTATATTTGTTAATATGGATTGCTTTGAGGATCTGCCTGTGTACCGTGCCAAGCTCATTGATGCTGAGGACTGCGAACGGTTATTCAGGCTTGATTTGGCTGTTCCAGGAGAAACTCCTATTTCTAAATGAATGTACGTTGGTGAAACTGCGCATTGTTGAATCTTGGGGGGGTGGTGAAACTGCGCATTGTTGAATCTTGGGGGGGTGGCATAGGGGGCCAGAGGGCAGGCGGGCTTTTGTTTGTTGTGTTCTCTGTCTAGTAATACTTCTTTTATAGCAGGCGACCACACAGCTACATGTTATTACCATCAACCCTGCTGCTATTACGTCGGTGGCGAAGTCTATGTGCTTGTTTTCCGTCGGTAACTGTCACTGCTGTCTTTGCAGTTCCAATAGGATACAAGACTGCGGACTTGAATCCTAAAGGCATGCGCCATCCTGGAGAACTAGGTGAGCCCAACACGGTGTTTCCTACGGAACTTTGGGGAACTTCTGTGTTGTTGTAATGCATTTCCTCAGTTCTATGCCCGGTTCTTTCAGGGACTCCCTTTAAGGAAGTTTCATTCACAACTCGCGATGGTTGTAAGCTGAACGCGTGGCTGCTGCTTCACAGTGACCCCTTGACGGCCCCGACTTTTATTTTCTTCCACGGAAATGCCGGAAGTACGGATCAACCTTTTATACCTAATTTTAACCATATACTTTCTCCCTCATGCGCGTCGTCAGTATTGCTGTAGACCTGCGTAGTGTTGCAGAGTTCTGATCTCCAGTCGTTCATTAGTTAACACTGTTGTGCGTCACATTGGAATGGCTGCCTTACGCCCTTCACGCGGCGTTTCACTTCTGCCGAGTCTTGCCGTGTATTGATGTCTTCCGAAAGTGTGGCCGTTGCAGATGTGTAGCCAGATGTGTACCGATGCGAAAAGGACTCTGGAGCGCAGCTACAATTGCGAAAACTGGCTTCTTAGTATTCGCCTGTGTCAATTGTTTGCTTTTCTCTGCGATTTTCCATCCAAGAGCAGACGTTGGATTTCATATGGGCCATGCTAACTTGATTTGTAGAGACGTTGGCGCGAATGTTTTGCTCTTCGACTACAGGGGGTAAACGCAATGTTAGCACATTTTGCTCACCGTTGCCGAACCACAAAGAGGCAGAAACAGTTGCGGGTTGTGAAGGACCTGTGTGTGCCGAAGGAGGCTTGGAAACCTGCGTCGTTCCAATCACTTGATTTCCTCTGCAGCTACGGGCGCAGCGAAGGCACACCCACGGAGGAGGGGGTCTACGCAGATGCGGACTCTGCCCTGGACTTCCTCTTGAGCAGCTCGCTTGTGAACAATAAAGACATTTTCCTATTGGGTCACAGCCTAGGTGGCGCTGTAGCTATTGACCTCGCACATCGCAGAGGGGAACATGTACGTCTGCCCATAGATATCGTCTTTTGGTCCCCCTCAAGTGTCACTTCGATGCTGGAATACTGCTTCTTTGTTGCTGTAGACCAGAATTCTGATCTCCAGTCGTTCATTAGTTAACACTGCTGTGCGTCACATTCGAATACATGTTGTGGCTTGTATGTGCAGTTGAAGGGCATTGTCGTCGTGAACACCTTCACTTCGTTGCGCGACGTTATTCACGATGTAGCTCCCTTTTCCAAAGGGTTTGATTGGCTCCTAGATTCCGTTCAGGTCGGCTCCCCAGTTCCCATTATATTGGTCGCGGCAGCTGCGCAGGACCACTAGGGGAAGCTAAACGTTTAAGCATTTACTTGCTTGTACACTACACAGTGCTTGAACTGTGTAACTCCGATACTTGCTTGTACACTACACAGTGCTTGAACTTCGTAATTCCGATCTCTGGGGTGTTTTGCAGCGCATGAAATTAGTGAGTCTAGAAAAGGTACGCAAAATGCAAGTACCAGCTCTTTTTGTTTCTGGTCGCGAAGACGAGCTCATACCTCCTCGTCACATGGATGTGCTTCACAATGTAAGTTATTTAGGTGTATTCCTTTAGGGGCAGGAAGGGTATCAAGTGGTTTAGTTTACGCTGCTGCTGATGGTGGGGCATCTACCTAGTTTGACAGTAGTGTAGGCATCAAGTTGCGGCTGTAGAGCGCTTGTACTTTCTGGGGCATCATGGATATGCTGTAGGATGGTGCTCCCTAACAGGCTTGTAGTTCGCCCATCAATTGGAAACTGGATATCATTAGAGGAGATCACAATTCAACATGGTTAATTGGGGTAATTCCGTATGGCAGGAAGCTCCAAGAGTTTATTACTGCGGCGATTGCATGGTCGGAAGCAGCTCGCACAACCGACGCCGGTGCACTGTCCAGCAGAGAAGAATCCCTTGTTGCATCAGGTTTGTTCCTGTCCTTCAGACATCCTCCGGTACCCTTTGCAGACCGGGGTTCAGTTAGTTTCTATATCATGCTGCGCTCGCTCCTACATGCAGTTCGACACGTCAAGGCTCCTACAGAGTAACGTGCAGACAACGCAGACTCCGCGATTAAGCATCTTACCTGTGCTCAAGGATGAATGGGAATACTGACATGCTGCAGGAGTGTTCTGGGCTGTTTGCACGTGAATCTGTAGGACGGAAGGGCGGAGTCGTTCCAGTTTCTAAGGAAACTGGTACACCCAATGCACCAGAGTATCATCAGGAAGGCGTGCTCTCGGCCTCCAGCCCAAGCGATCCCGGGGCTTTGAACGACACAGTGGAGGACGGGGGACAAGAAGTAGATGATACAAGTCTAAGGCCGTCATCTGGCTTGAAGCTTCAATTGACGATTGCTCTATTGGTTGCTGCACTGCTTATACGGGGAAGCATAAAGGCGAAGACTCTAAAGCGACAAATGGATGATATTGTACGAGAACCGTATGTGGATAGGACCTCTGGCTTGGAATTCGATATTTCCGGCAGTATACAAACTCCCGAAAGGCCCATTTTTGGTGTGGTAGATGATTACCCAATGGCAATGGTTGCCCCGCCGACGTCCCGGACGCCAGTCCCCACATCTGCCCCCACACCTGTTGAATCCGTTGTTGAACAATCGGAAGCGCCCTGTGTCGACGCTCCCACCGTTTGAGCAAACGGTGCGACCGTATAGGAGATGAAGAGGAAGGAAAATGGATAGTGCACATTCACGAGCATAACTACGGCCTCGACGGGGCTCGTGAACTGCTCGGGCGGTGGCTAAGATATACAGGTAGAACCTCAATGTTTCCTGTCTTGTACTTCCTTGAAGCTCGTCTACGTATATAGTACCTTTAGGTTATTCTCCCACTGTCTGGTATTTTGGAAGAGTATGTAGCACAACGTGAGAGACGTTTAGTGCGCTTCCAAAACCCATTTGCTTTCTCGCCATCGGCGGCAGGAGTACCTGAAGGTGTCATATTTGCTTCAGCCTTGCTCTCCACATTGGGAGTCACTTTCGGGTATTCAGGGTGCACACCATTCTTGTGTTCATTCTACGCAGCGCGTGTCTTCTGATTTTGTGTATTGGGTGGGCTGTCGCCGCTTCGTGTTTTTGGCGGGTCACGGGGAAAGTCATTTTTACAATGCAGCGGCGAAACAGCTTCCCGTAAAGGGGCCTTAATGCCGTGTGGCTTCACCACGGAGCGCATGGATGCGCGTCTGGGCACGCTGGCCACGGACGGAATGTCGGATTGTTGCATTCTCACGACAGTTGCCTTTCCTTGGCAGTGTAGTGGTAATCAGCTTTTTAACCGTTTCTTTCCAGGCGAAAACAATACATGTTATCCAAGTTAAAGTCAATCACAAAGGGAGGATTGGGTCCAGCAGCGGGAACTCCGGAGGACCTGCCCGTTAGCACGATCTCGCTAAGCAGCATATTCTTCGCTGGGATTGCAGAAAGAACAGTCGGAAGTTCGACCATAGCGACAATCCCGAGGCCTCAGCCATTACGGTATGAATGGGCGTTGCATACAACAGGCACCGATAAACCCTTCACATGGGGGCGGCGGGAACTTGAATTCCGGGCCTGTAAAACAACAGCCGCAAGTTCACAGTGGCTACATGCAGCAGCGGGCAAGAGGTGCACAGCAGAGACAGAGAACGTAATAGTTTCAAACTGCCACAGAACCTCCAGCAGCAGCAACTAGACGTTTACCGGGGTTGAATCGCAATCTGGCACCCATGTAAAGGGAGATCGCTGGATGGTAGTCGCCCTCGCTGATTCCAGAAAACACTCGCGGCAATCTGCACACAGCCCCATTGCAGATGGACCTAAGGGGCATTGGAACTTATGCAAACTCTACAGGATTGTATGATAGTGTATCCCAGCATAGCTAGCAGAGCTATTGATATGCTCATGCAAGCTAAACCATTTTCCAGTGTACAATGTCACCTTTTCCCATTTATGGAAAAATCAATCCAGGACTCCTCGGGTCTGCTTCGCCTAGGCTCCGGTGGCGTTTCCGGGCAGCAAAGGATACCCGCTGCAGCACGACAGCAACACAGCAAACCTCTGTATCGATGCCAGCAGGTTGTGCAGGGGTATCAACACTAGACAGCTGGTGTTGGTGTCCATTGCTGGGGCTTCTTCTACCAGCAGCATTTCTCCTGGGAGCATAGCAGTACAGCAGTAGCAGTGCGTTGGGGATGAACCTGCCACTGAAACAGCCCGTGGACTTTTTATTTCTGACTAACCTTGCAGAAACTCGTACAGCCTGCTGTCTTCGCGGGGGTCTGTAGGCCAGGACACTGGTTCCGGAATGCAAATGTAACAGCCAATAATGTCACCTTTCTCTGCATCGCATAATGCATTGCGAGCGTTGGCATGAGCTGCTTAAGGACCAAAGCTTCAAATGGATAACTGGAATGCTTGCAGAAGCCTGTTCGCTGAAAGTTCTAAAGCCTCGAAACACATGTGTATCTAGGCAGAAGATCCTGCGGACTTATGTGGACTTCATTTTGCAACTGTGGCGGTTGCTGCCTCCTGGCCTCATGTAGCATGCAAAGCCCGCCAAAGTCCGAGATGGCATAGGAGAAGGAGTTCGTTCCAATTGGAAGGTCAAATCGCTGATAGCGGCATGCCCAGCCTACTCTGCGGGAGGCGAAGGCAATATTCGCACACTCCTGTGAAAACCCTTGAAAAGGAGGAAAATCAAGTGGAACAGCACTTGGCATACATAAGCCAATGCGTCACAGAAGAGCTAAGCACTGCTAGAAAAACTGTAAACGCCCATCCTCTCATCTACCGTGCGCCAATATCTCGGCAGTCCAGCATCTGAAATCAACGTGGGCGTAAGGACACCCATCAGCAGTCATGCTTCGAACTCATCTACCTTAAGACATATTTGGCTAGAAATATCTCGCAACAGAATGCGTCACGCGCATATACCAAAGGTCCTCCCTCTGTCTTCACCCGCGTGGAAGCCCAAACTTACATACGCCAAAACACCTACATACTCGATACCTACTGGAGCAACAACTAAAAGGAACTTCAAGGAGCTAAAATACCGTTCACGATCTCATTTATAGTGCTTTCTGGCTAAGCATTGAAGGCTTGCCTGAAGTAGGGGTGAATCTTTTGTTGGAGATCAGGAGGATACCCTGAAAATCGCAACGTGCTTGTCTCTGGGCTAAGGACCTCCACCTCGAAGTAGAAGCAACCACTGCTGCATGCATGCGTTGCAAACACGCTCGTCCATCCCTAAAGGCACGTGACACACCAAACTGAACAGCCTAGCCACGGGCTCACCTGTAGAGGCATTAGACTACACACTGCAAATTAACACATGATGTAGCTGCAGCTTCTTTGGTTCGGTTATTAGCTAGCCGGTATTACACAAAAAACGTAAAAGCTTAAGTGGTGCGCATGGACTTTATATACGGACGAAGTTCACTTCCACATGATCAGAGTCCAGAAACATCCGTTGGTGTTTGTTAAACCACGACCTGTTTGCAGCTACGCTGCTTGCAGCAGTGAAAAACAGCAGCAACGGCTTCACACAGCAACAAGCAGTATTCGAAACACAGGCAAACTACACCAGCAGTCACAAATGCACAAGGTGTAACCCCAATTGGTAAGGCATGTGAAACCGCCGCAGCAAGAGCGTTTTTACCTTGTGTCCTTGGCAGATAAGCCTGTCACCCGATAGCGTAATCTGTCTGTCCCGGTAACGTTCAGATAACACGACGGAGGGGAAATCGTCTGAAATCAACATGTTCAGCGAACAGCAGAGTGTGGGCCTGCGCTATGCAGGCTCCTATACTTGCAGTCGGCACCATGTACTCATTATTACGCTCGGCGATAAAATGGAACGCTCCCCCTCTGTTGACCTGTTCTATCTGACTCTCCACTGTCCCTCTCACTTTATCTGCTTCTATCCGTTTCTCTCTGTGTATATACGCAAGTGTATATTTCTGCAAGCACGCATGTATGTGTGATTATGTGTGATTATATGTGTGTGCATTCGTGCGCTGGTGTTTGACATAGCATGGGCTATGCATGAGTCCTAGGCAGTTTACACACACAATTAAATGACGGGGAAGCATCATAAATATAGTAGCACATTCGGAGTGCTGTCTTGCCGTTACCTCTTGCTAAAGACAATGGGGGAAGTTTTGTTTTGCGGAAAGACTCCTCCACCTGAGACCGTTCCTTTGCCCCGTGAGGCACAATGTCATGCGTGCCGTGGCGTCCATGTTGATCGTGAGGATGCAGCTCCGCCGACATGTTTGCACCTCAGTTCAGACTGAACTGCCGCAAAAGCAGATGCTGCAGAACCCGCCTTCCTGATGGTGTGGCAAACCCTGCGCTTTGGGAATTCACTGCTGAGCTCCCTGCAGCAACCGTTGGTTTTGTGGGCACTCGCTGCGGTTCTGGGCAGCAGCAACCGCTGTTGCTGCTGCTGCTACTAGTCCCGCTGTACGTACTTACTTCTTATTCGCGGATTCTGTGAAAGATGCTCCTTTTGGTGAACACTATGGGGCCCTTAAAGGAATCCGTTGCTGCACATCATACTGAGCAGCTGCCTTTGCCTCTACTCAGCTGCTATGTTTAGCCTGCTGTGACTGCTGCTGTTGCCTTTCGTCACGTTAGGCAGTCTGATTAGGTGAATGCTTACAGTTTTGAAGCAATACGATGCTTTGGGGTTTGAACTGTGGGTGGTCTGCGGACAACATAACTGCTACTGCTGTTAGGCTCAAGCCTCTGCTGCTTCTTCCACAGTTCCACTGTTCTTCCCCACTCAGTGTTGCATCCGCATCTTCTTGGAGCTTTTGAGAATGGGAACTGTTGCTCGCACCGAATCGGTGTCGCCCTCTCGGAATAGGTTGCTGGTCGTGTTGCTGCTACTCCTGCCTTCGACTTCAGAGAGCGTCACCTCGACCAACGGCAAAAACGGTTATCGTTTCAGTGTCTTACCTCCACAGGGATGCTGTGGCATTGCTGCGCTGCGAATGAGGAGGGAGTCAATGGGTGTGCTACGTGGTTTACTAGCGATGCCCAGATCAAATCCTAGAAGCAAGCGGCTGTCTCTCTCAGGGTGAAGCCCTTTCCATCTGAAAAAGGCAGCATTATTCCCTCCTGAAGGTCAAACTCTTCAAAACAACGGAAGCCCCGAAGTTTTTGCCTGTAGGGCCCCCCTCCCTTCTCCACCCAAGTCCGGTCGCTGGCCTAGATGGGGCTTTCTCTTTGTCCCCATACAACATTTACATGTAATTAGCTCGAGTTGTATTAATAGTTTTCTCGTAAATTTGCAAAGTTTATCCCCTAAGCTTCCCAGCAGTTGCTCCCTGGAGGGAGTAACGTATGACGCCTGCGGCGGATGGAACTTCTGACTCCGGTGTATAATTCATGGCATTGCGTGGCAAACCTCTGACAGAAAATGGAGGATTGGCGGGGTTATCCTGCAGAGAGTCGTCCCGACTCTTCTCCCTCCTCCTTGCTTGATGGAGGGTCTTCGGATGTCATTTCTTATACCCAACGCTCACAGGCTGCAGAGTCTATATTCTTGTCTCAACAACAGCAGCAACAGCAACAGCAGCAACAGGTCATTCCACAGCAGTTTACCCAACACCAATATGTCCCACAGCAGATGTACAGCACGCAACAACAGCAGGGCTATCCCTCGCAACCCGGTGAGTTGACGTGCGTCACCGACGAATTCGCAGTACCCCAAAAGGTCATATTGAGCCATCCAAAACATCCTATATGTTAAATGTTCCAGCGTGGGGTGTGTGCGGATGTCCAGGGATGACAGAGCAGCAGCAGGCCTTGGAAATGGCAGACTACATGGAGAAGGAGCAGCAGCGGGAACGTGAGATCGCCCGAAAGTGCGTATTTTACCCTGCCATTATATTTGCCATGACGATGGCCTCATGTTGCAATTAGATTTATAGACAGCCTAGGGAGTTTGTAGGACGGGTTTCCGCTGTATAAGCACTGAGAGGGCTACCTGCTACGGCCGTGACTCGAGTTCGTGAAAGTTTTGCAGGTTGTGCAGCAACTATGTAGTCGTATTTACAGAAAAATAGGGCACTTTACTGTTCTTGCAGTCAGGCCTAGGGTAGATGTACAAATATGCCACATGTGGTGCACGATGCATGCTTAGCACCCCAGTTTTTTACCTATTACTTTTGAGAGTGAGAACTTGGATCGGCTTAAGAGGTGCAGGCAAGCAGCATTTAGGTGGTTGTTCGTGGGACGCATTCTCGTGCACTCCTTATAATTCCCACTTTTTGAGGCGTGTGGCTGATTGCGTCTGCTGTGGGGTCTATAGACAGCAGACGGCACTACGGAGAGGCCTTCTTTCGGTGTCCGAATTGGAGGACTGGATGAGTGAAGATTGCCCACAGCTGGACCGGCAAACTCTCATACGATTCCCTCCCGAGGTTGCGGAAACGCTGAGGCAGCGGCTACACAACGCTGCTGCTGCGGCTGCTGCGGCTACAGCGGAGGGAATCGATCCTCCAGATCCCGGCGCAGCAGCACTGGGACTCACCATTATCCCAAGACCAGATTACAACTACAGGGCATTTGATGTCAAGGTAGGCATTGTGCATGAGCTCCCGTAGTTAGCCATTCAGCTAACTAAGTAATCTATGAGTTATCCAATCGTCCGACCCGCAGTTCCCGTTTGCATACATGCTTTTAATGATGTTGCGCATGGGAAATTGCAGGTTTCAGGATATCGGGGGCGGCTGCGGGGCATCTTGGTCGAGTTGCCGACTTTAATTGAGACATACAAGGCTGTGGACTCTGACATTCTCTTCAAATCAGGTGCGTTGGCTGCATGCGGTGCCATTAATCTGAGTCACCGATGATGAGTCTCTTCGCTATTTCTGACCAAGCTAGCCCGTTTTTCTATAGGAAATAAGGGAGTTTTTGAAAAGCCACGTGTTCGACTTAATTCTGGTTGAAAATTCTGGCGCTTCCGAACTACCATTGAGGTCGCATGATTATTATCTGACCCTGGATAGCTCAAACCCCACATACGTATCTCATGTGCTCTCTTCTTTCTTGATTGTTGCCGTTCTCAAAGGCAATATTTGCGATGCTTTGTTGTCCGCCTTGCATTCCCTTTTTTCAAGCAGCCGACCACACATGTGTGTAGCCCACGTGCACAACTCGCACTTTGTGGTCTGTCTTGTCTGTGCTTAGGTGATGTTTGCCAGATGTTATACGTGTTTGATCCGCAAGTAAATAACCTGGATCTGGGGAGCTTGTGTGACAAGCAACAGTGGGAGTGGCGGGCTGGGTTAACGCCTCCCACGCATCGCATCCGCAGCAGGAAGTTTAAAAATATTGATCTCTTTGATCGCGAGGAAATCCGAGATGCAGAGCTCGAGGTTCTTCAGGCAAGCATCCACAGGACCTGTGGGCACCAGTTTGCTTACAGAAGTAGATAGTATTCCAGTGATATCATCAAAAGGAATTTTAATACTAGTGCGTATTACGAAACTATGACTCGCCTACAGAGCCACAGTTCGTGATATCTGCATGGGACGAGTTCTGGAGAAAAACGCCTCTCTACATGCCAAGGGAGTATCCGCGACTTCTCCCGTGGCGTTGTTGTTGTTCATGTTTCTGTCAACCCCGTTTTCGGTTGATAGTCTTACGTCATGCAACGCGGCTTGCCTGGTGGTTTGGTCACGTGCTCAGTTGCTTCATGGCCTCCGGCGTGATACCTATGAGATCGAAGTTCATACAGAACTTGAAATGTTGGAAGCTCGCAAAAAAGAACAAGAACAGCAAGAACTCCAGCAACAAGGCACCAGTGCCCCTGACGGTCCACGAGTGGAACGCGTGGTGCTGACCACGGAGGATGTAACTGAGCTGCTTAACATGGTTGACGAAGACGACGAGTATCTTTCTGACGCCTCAGACATCCTGTTTTCGATTCAGTCCGATAATGTTTCGCAACCTGGTGCAGGTACGACAACTGTTCCTCACGTAGTTTGAGCTGTTACGGTGATTCCGCGATTCCCTATTGTGGCTGATGCGATTCTGTTTTTGCTTGTTGATGGACTCGCAGACCCGAATTCACGATCTAGACGAGGGAAGGTTGGGGTACCTGGGGGACTTTCTAGGTTCGCTTCAGTTGGAAATGGAGGCCCACAAGAAGCCGATTCACCTCCGGCAGGCATGCTGACACCCACTTCGCAGTTGCAGATGCAGATGCAGATGAGTCAGCATCAGCAGTTGCAACAGCAGTTGCTGGTGCAGCAACAGGGTCAGCAGCTGCTCCACGGTATCCCAGAAGGTTTAGCTCTTGGTGCCGAAGTTGATGATGCGGAGGAACGCGAGCGCTTGCGGCTTCGCAAGGAGCGAAGGAAACAAAAGAAAGACAGGAAAAGGGCACGCAGGGAACAAAAGCTTCAGCAGCAGCAACAGCAACAGCAAGCGGCCTTGGTGCAAGGCCTAGCTAGCGACCAAGTAGAGCCCCATCATGTGCCTTTGCAACAGGGCCCTGCGGTAGCTGCTTTGGGGGAGGCTTCTGCAGTTGGCTGTAATGAAGATGGCAACTTTGATGGCATGAGTTCGGTAGGAAGTGCAGATGTTCAATGAAACGTATCAAGTCAAGAATGCATACACTGCTGATTTTTTGGTATTTTCTTGCTGCAGTTGCCTGTTTTGACACGAGGCACGCGCAGGCAGCACAATGCATATTAAAATGAAACTCGCCGATACACTCCAGAGGAACTAATTATTGTTTGCGTGTAGTTAGAATGACTCCGTTTGGGAGTTTTGGTTTTTTGCACAAGCAGGCTGTGGAAGTGACAACATTCTGACGCGGCAAAGATGAAGACGCCTGCACTTGCAGAGCTTGATGAATCTAACTGGTCATTATTAAATGCTTTACGTGTTGATGGGTGTGCGCCAAATGGCAAAATAGTTAGAAGTATAAAACGAATTACTGGGATTCCTTCTTACAAGGGCAGCCACCCGCGCCTTCCTCCTCCGTAGGCGTATAGGCGTTAAATGAACATCCTTTGATCTATCTACTTTATAAATAATTCCTAGAAACAAGAATACTCCCCTAGAGGCTCATGGTGTCCTGTTTTGCGGGGAAAACATTCTCATGCCTCGCTTGCCCGGGGGGACTCTGTAGTCACAGAACAGCAAGTGAAGCTAAAACGTCGCGCCACGTCGCTATATATATATATATATAATATATAT
>NW_013566456.1:0-31958 GCF_000499605.1 Eimeria maxima | reverse complement strand
TATATAAATATATAAATATATTTAATTTATTATATTTATTATATTTATTATATTTATTATTATGTTTACTCCTTATTTTATTTTATTTTATTCTTTTTTTTATGGCAAAAAAAAAAAAGGGTGGTGTGTATAAACCCTAAACCCTAAACCCTAAACCCTAAACCCTAGCTTACTGCCAACAATAGCTAATATGTTGCACGTATATAACATCTCTACTAAGGCAATACATCCTTCTCCTTCTTCTTCTTCTTCCCCTCGATTCGTTACCAACTCTGCATACAAACCCTAAACCCTAAACCCTAAACCCTTAGACCTGTGGATGTATGGAGGGTCTATGAGTGCCTGTTGTTTTCCTCTATGGGAGAAGAAACCTGAATAAGGGTTTAGGGTTTAGGGTTTAGGGTTTATTATACCCCTCTGGAAGGTTTTCTTAAAAGGTTCTGTACTATAAACAGCAAACCCTCGTCTTGTTGCTGCTACTATACACCTCGCGTTCTGATTTAATGCAGCAAACCCTATACCCCCAAACCCTAAACCCTCATTCCTTCCTCCTCCGCAAACCCTAGGCGATACACCTAAACCCCCAGGGGGGGTTAAACGGATCCCACGGATTGACATTTTGTTGCTGCTGCTACTGTTGTAGCTGTTGTACCTGCTGTTGTTGCTGCTGCTGTTGCTGCTGTTCTGCTGCTGCTGGCAGCAAAACAGCACTACACAACTGCTGCTGCTCCCGCTGCAGCAGCAGTTGCTGCTATGCTGCTGCTCCTCTGTTGTTCTTGCTGCTGTATTTGCTGTTGCTTCCTCTTATTGTATGCCTTATGCTGCTGCTGTACACTGGTAAGCTGCTGTAGCATCGGTCTGCTGCTGCTGCTGTTGCAGCAGCAGTAGCAACAGCAGCAGCAGTAGCAGCAGGAGTAGCAGCAGCAGCAGCACAAGCAGGCCTTAAGAAATTATATCCCTCCTTTGCTTCTTAATTTATGTATCCATAAACTTCCTTGAGAGTCATTGTTATGCATTTCAGGTGTACATACACCTCAATACTCTATGAACTGCTGCTGCTGCTGTTGCTCTGCTGCTGCTGTTGTTGTGGCTGCTGCTGCGGCTACAAGCTGGCACTGCTGCTTCTTCTGCAGCTAGTTCTGTTGTTGCTGCTGTTGTGTTTTAATGTATTTACTATAAATAAGAAGTAAAGAAGAGATGTAAATAAATGAGGAGAAACGAGCCGCTGCATGCGCTTGCTACTGAGGTGTACATACACCCCGTTGGGGGCCGCTGCTGCTTGCTGCTTCGGCTGCGGCGTTTTGATGTTTTCTTCGTCCTTCTTTGTTTATATTTAATTCCTTTTATTAGCAAATAAGTCTTTAGACCTTCTCCTATACTTACACACCCTCAGACAGCTGCTGCAAAGCCAGCAGCAACAGCAGCAGCATTAGCAGCAGTAGCAGCAACAGCTGCTGCTGCTACTGCTCTAGTTGCAGCAGCAGCAGCAACAGCTGGCTGGGCAGCAGAATGTAACGGCTGCAGCAGCAGCAAAATGTTCTTCTTTTCTCTTCCTTCTTTTTTCTTTTTTATTTAGTAAAAAGGATTGTCTTCTTTTTATTCAATATTCAGGTGTACAGGCAGCTCCTTAATATAGCAAGTATTCATTACCATAGTCTTACTCGATTAAACCCTAAACCCTAAACCCTAAACACTAATTATCCACTCATCTACGTCTTCCTCGCCCTTTATAACCCCTCTCCTTACAGGCAATGCTTTCTTTGCTGTACACAGCAGCAACAGCAGCAGCAGCAGCAGCAGCAGCAGCAGCAGCACGAATGGGGTGTATAGGCTGCTGTATAATCATTAATATAAAGATATAATAAAATATAAATAAAAGAATAAAAACAAATAAATAATAATTATATATTTAATTAAATAATTGTTAATAAAAAGAAGCAGCAAACACTAGTATCCTTGGATAAGAATATAGGGTTTACACCATACCCTGGTGGTTTAGGGTTTAGGGTTTAGGGTTTAGGGTTTAGGGTTTAGACTTCATTGTAGGGGAGCCTTATTAAGACTGCAGCTAAACCCTTCCCTAAACCCTCCACATCCACTAGGACGATGGATTGGTGATTAGGGTTTAGGGTTTAGGGTTTAGGGTTTGCTTGTCCCAACAAGGACAATGGATCAAGATATCCACGAAAGGTGTCTCCTTTCGTAAACCCTAAACCCTAAACCCTAACCCCTAATAGCACACAGTGCCAACACACGATTTCTTCTGCATGCACCCTCTGTGTGGTGCTGATCCTGCTGCTGCTGCTGAGGCCTGTGCTGCTGCTGCTACTGCTGGTACCAGCAGAGAGGGCAGCAGCAGCAGCTGTGGCGGCAAGCGCATGCATGCTGCTGCTGCTGCAGATTGTTGCTGCTGTTGCTGCTGCTGCTGCTGCTGCTGCTTCAGCCGAGTAGTGAGAAGCAGCGGCTGGTTGTAGGTGCTGCAGAGACTGCAGCACGAGTTGCTGCTGCTGCTGCTGCATCTGTCGTTCTTCTTCTATACTACTTCTGCTGCTGCTTGTGTTGCTGCTGCTGCTGCTGCTGCTGCTGCATGCAGGTGGTCTACAAGTACACAATAAAAATGATGGTACGTTTCTATACAATATTATTTATTACTTAATTATTTTCTTTTATAATAGTATTTATTATTATTGTTATTTTATTATTATTATTATTATTTATTATTTATTTATTTACTTATTATTATTATTATTATTTATTATTATTATTTATTATTTATTATTATTTATTTATTTCCTTACTAACCCTTCCTTCCTTATGTGTACACCGTAAGAAAGGGAGGCGCCTCTTATGTTTCTGTATTCTTTCTTTTATTTATTATAATATAATATAATATAATATAATATAATATAATATAATATAATATAATATAATATAATAATAAAATAAAATATATTATATAATATAATAATAAAATATAATAAAATATATTATATAATAATATTAATTAAATATATATTTCTTTAGCTGCGTATACACCCCGCTATAGTGCATTAATTGAGGTGTATAGGGAGCTCAATTAAACAATTAAAAAGAATTAAGAAATAAGAATAAATTAAGAAAGACAAGGAAGCAGCAGCAGCATGAGCAGCAGCAGCAACGACAACAAACAGCAGCTGCAGCAACAGGAGCAGCAACAGCAGCAACAGCAACAACAGCAGCAGCAGATGACTTGTTAGCAGCAACTTCATAAAATTCTCCGTTAAATAAATCTTTATTAAATACCTTTTTCTTTGTTTATATATATTTTATGCCTTGTAATATATACACATTTTGTTGTTGCTGCTGCTGCTGCTGTTGCTGCTGCTGTTGCTGCTGCCGGTGGACCAGCATAGGGGCCCTCTGGGCTTGCTGAGGCCTCAAGGGAGCAGCAGCAACAGAAACCGCAGCAGCAGCAACTCCTCGCCTTTTGCTGCATGCAACTCAAATATAAACACTAAACCCTAAACCCTAAACCCTAAACCCTCATGATCTCGTCGTTACCGCAGCGGTTAAGGGCGCCTCGCTGTAGAACAGCAGCAGCAGCAGCAGCAGCAGCAGCGGGAGCGGTTCAGTAGTAGGCAGCTAACACACAAACCTGCAGCAGTTTATTAATGCTGCTGCTCAGCAGCAGCAGCATTAATAAACTGCTGCAAAACCGCTGAAAGAGCAGCAGTTGTTGCTGCTGCAGCAGCTGCAGCAGCTGCTGCTGCTGCAGCCCGGCCATGCCGAGCCACCGACGTAGTGTCTCCTCCATCGAGGCAGCAGTTTAGTCCCCAGCAGCAGGAGGAGCAGCAGCAGCAATGTCGCTTCTAGACATGCAGCAGCAGCGGCTGCTGCTACCGCTGCTGCTGCTGCTGCTGCTGGTGCCGCTTAAGGAGACTGCCGCTGTCCCTGCGGGAGGGTCAATCTCGCCTGCTGCAGGCCGCCGCGGCCCAGCAGCAGGAGCAGCAACAACAGCTCCTGCTGCTGCAGCTCCGTTGCTTGACGTGGACATTGCCCCTGCTGCTGTGCAAGCATTGGTGCAGCAAGAGAGCAGCAGCAGCAACAGCAACAGCAGCACGGGGGCCCAGCTCGTGGCCTCTGTAGGCAGCAACAGCGCAACAACACAACATGCTGTATACTCTCTTATGTATGAGGAGCTATACCAGAGGCTAAGGCGCCTGGAGCAGCAGCAGCTGCAGCAGCAGCCGCAGCACCTGCTGCAGCACGGTGATGATTCTGGTCCCTTTGCTGCCATTAAGAAGTTGCGCACCGCCATGGATCGGCTGTCTTTGCTGCAGCAACAGCAGCAGCAGCAGCAACTGCAGCAGGATGTTGGTGATGCCGCTGTAGAGGGGTCGACAACTGACGCATCGAACACTGCAGCAGATCAGCAGCAGCAACAGCAGCAGCAACAGCAGCAGCAGCAGCAGCAGCAGCAAGGGGGTCTGGTATTCTTGCGTCGATATTTGTCGGATAATGCAGCAAGCGAAGCTCTGAGAGCAGCGCATGCACGTCTGGCTTCTGCTGCTGCTGCTGCTGAGGGGGAAGCAGCAGAAGGAGAAACAGCAGCAGCAGACACATCTGAACAGTCGCACCACCACTTCCCTGGAGTACGGGAGGCTCGCGCTGCTGCTGCTGCTGCTGCTAGCAGGAGCGGCCGCAGCAGAAGGAACAGGCCATGGGGCAGCAGCAGCAGCAAAGTTGCAGGTCTCCCCCCTCTGCATAGGAGGAGAGATGTAGAGGTAGTACTAGCACAAGCAGCATTAAATGCTTCCTTTGCTAAGGGACACCTAAGGAGACAGTCCCTTTTGCTGCAGGGTGGAGGAGACACTGCTGCTACTGGTTATGTATTAGCTGATTCTTGTATAGCTATAGACTTTAGACAAGCTGTCAGACGAGCTGCTGCTGCTGATGCTGCTGTTGCTGCTGCTGCTACTGCTGCTGCTGCTGCTTCGAATGACAACGATAGTGGTGATGGTGCTGCTGGTACTGCAAAAGCAGCAGCAGCAGCAGCAGAAGGTGGGGAGTCAAGCGCTCGGACTGGAGACACAGCAGAAGCAGCATCAGGAGCAGCAGATGCTGCTGGTGCTGCTGCTGCGGCAGCAGCAAAGAAGGTAGAGGGAAGGTATGATGCTGAGGAGGTTAGCTGCACCTGTCCCTCTGGTTGGTTGCCTTGCTCAAGAGACGAGGCATTAACTGTCTCCTATGGATGGAGACAGACACTACAGCGAGTATGCAGAGAAGAGGAGCAGCAGCAACAACAACAACAACAAGAACAGGTGCAGCAGCAACAACAACAGCAACAGCAACAGCAGCAAGAGGAGCAGGACGGGCACCAGGAGCAGGAGCAGCAGCAGGACCAGCTCGTTATACGGGCATATACTAAGGGACTATACTCCTATGATTGTAAAGGAAATCAAGTGTCTCCTCCTGCTGCTGCAGAAGGAGACACAGCTTGTGCTGCTGCTGCTCTTGTCTTATGTAGGGAGGAAAAACCCCGGTGCGGACTCAGTGAATGGTGAGAAACCCTAAACCCTAAACCCTAAACCCTGATAAGTGCTCTCTTCTATGAAACACGACAAGCGCTTACCTCCGTGTCATCCGATTGTATTTAGGGTTTAGGGTTTAGTGTTTAAAGTGTAACCTTTAATATCTAGTGTTTAGGGTTTAGGTTTTAGGGTTTAGGGTTTAGGGTTTTAGGGTTTAGGGTTTGTGTGCAGGTCGGAGTGGTCAAGTTGTTCTGCTCCGTGTGGGTCTGGGGAGTCTTATAGATTCCGTCGTCCTTTATTAACAATAGAGGAGGAAGAAGAGAAAAAGGAGGAAGAAAAGGAGACACAAGAAGGAGAAAAGGGGACACAAGATACGGAAGAAGAAGAGGAAGAAGAGGAGGAAGAAAAAGTGTCCCCTTTTTCTCCTCCTACTAGTTGTCTCCCTTATCATCTAGAAGAAAGGAGACACTGCGAGGCAGATGTCCCCTGTCCCTCTCTTGTGCATCCTGAGCCTTGTTTCTGGGCATACGCAGATTCTCGCGCGTACGTTACTGTTGCTGCTGCTGCTGCTGCTGCTGCTTTGACTGCTGCTGGCGATGGTCGTGGTGCTGTTGTTGCTGTTGCTGTTCATCCTGCTGCTAATTGAGCGGACGCCTACTGCTGCTGCAGATCGTGCTGCAGCAGCAGCACATAGCACTCAGGTACATTCGTATTGCTTCTGTTGCTGCTACTGCTGCTGTTGCTGCTGCTGTTGCTGCTGTTGCTTCCTCAGGCCTCAGAGTGTGTACACAAAGGGTACATGTCTCTGCACTTTAGATGGGGAAGAGGGTGAGGAGGATACATCTCCTGCTGCTGGCATTGCCACTTCCGCTGCTGCTGCTGCTGCTGCTGCTTTGGGTACGGAGACAACGGAGACACCTCTTGTTGCATGCAGTGCAGCAGAAGCAGCATACAGCTTCTCTCAATGGAGACACCAAATGATGCAGTATTGCTTCAATGCCCTCAAGCTAGCAAACAAACCCCCTCAGGTCAGTAGCTGTCTGCTGCTGTTGTTGCTGTTGCTGCTGCTGCTGTTTCTGCTGCTGTTGCTGTTGGTGTTGCTGCCATCGTCTACACGAGAAGTTGCTGCTTTCTGGGGCTGTCTGTTGCTGTAGCAGCTGCTGCTGCTGCCACCGCTCCTCATCCCCTTTTCTTGCTGCTGCTGCTGCCATTGCTTTCACTTCCGCTGCTACTGTCATTGCTGTTGCTGCTGCTGCTGCTGCTACTGCTGCTGCTGCTGTTTTGCAGATGATAAGATACAGCAGCCGCTCAGGAACAACTCGTGTGGGTCTTGGGTCTCTTGGCTATGTTGATTGTTCAGGTAAAGAAAAAATGTTAATTAAAAAAAATAATTATTATTATTTAAATTTAATAAACTAATAATAAATTAAATATATTTAATATATATTTTATAATATATCTCTCTTTCTTTGTGCCTTTTTTATTGTTTATGTGTCTGTCTTCCTCTGTCTGTATTTTTGTTTCTCTTCTAATTTGCCGTTTGGAGGTGTCGGATTGTCCTTGCTGCTGCTGCTGCTGTCTTGCCTGGTCCTCTTTCTCTACTGAATTCATGCTGCTGCTATTGTTGCTGCTGCTGCTGCTTGTAGGAGGTTGGGGTACTTTCGAGGCTGCCTCTATGGCGAGCTTCTGCGGCAGGGGACAGCCAATGCTCTGCAGACGCAGCAGCAGCACGAAGGCTGCTGTCCCTTTTGCTGTTGATAACTACCAGCCTATCGAAGTCTCCGCGCTGCAGCAAAGTGCGTCATACCCGCCTTGCTGCTGCTATTGCTGCTGCTGCTGCAGCTGTTGTATTTTAGCTGTTGTTCACCTCTTTGCCGCGTTGTGGATAGCTGTCGAGCGCTGCAGTGTATGTTCTCTGTCTCTCCTTGTCCCTTCTGCTGCAGCAATACGTTTTTTATTTGTTTTTTTTTTTGCTGGTGCGTTTGCTCCTTTTCCTGCAGCATTTTCTTTTGCAAGTGAACCTGTCCTCGAGGAGACAGATGGCATTGGCTATCTCTGTCTTTGGGGGGTATTAGGGGGTTCTGTTGCTGCTCTGCTGCTGCTTCTGTTGTATCTACGCAAGCGGAAGCTATCTGCCTTCTACAAGGAGAAAGTGTGTCCAGCAGCTGCTGCAGCAGCGGCATCAGCAGCAGCTGCTGCAGATGGCGCTGCATCTGCTGTTACAGCTGCTGCCTACAGTCTCACAAAGAGGAGCACGTGGGAGGCCGCCGTACGAACCGCACGCAACCAAACACGCAAGGCGATCGCTGCTGCTCCAGGGGTTACTGCTGCTACACCGAGGGCTGCTGCTACTGCACTAAGAACTGCTGCTTCTGGTGCAGCACAAGCTGCCGCTGCTGCGCCAGCGGCTGCTGTTGCTGCTGGGGAGTGGCTATATACAGCAGTGGAGAAGCTCGTAGCTCGCTTTTGGTTTGGTCATGGTAGCGGCAGCAGCAGGAGCAGCAGCCGCAGCACCAAAATCCCAAGCAGCAAGAGGGCTCTCATGACCAACGCTGATCCCACCAGCAGCAACAGCAGCAGCGGCCGCAGCAGCAACAGCAGCAGCAGAAGGGGTAGCACAGACAGTTTGAGCGATGGCAGCAGCTGGAGTTTGCTGCGGCCTTCAGACCGACGAGTAAATTCGAAGGCTATAAAGAAAGCCAAATAGCTTCTTTTGCTGCTGCCCGATGCTGCGGCTGCCTCAGCAGCTGTGGTGCACTTGAATAGGCATGCTCAGAGCAGCAACAACAGCAGCAGCTCGTAATGCTGCTGCTGCGTTTGCTCCTGTTAATCAATGATACTAACCTAATAACTCCAGGGTTTCCCTCCCCTACATACCACCTTAAGGGTTCCCTTTGTCTTAGCAGCATAGCCGATTCGACGTGTTGCTGCCTATGCTGCGGCTACTATTGCTTCTGTTCGCCTTGCTGTTGCTGCTGCCTCTGCTTGCATGCCTACGATGAGACCAGCGGCAGCACATGCCATCACCAGGAAGATGCGTTTGTTGCAGCACATGTAGCAGCACCTACTCTATTAGCAACAACTCGATACATTGCTGTTGCAACTGCAACAGTCCTCTTGCTGCAGCAGGAACACTCAGAGTGCCTAGGGTTTACGGTTTAGGGTTTGTTGTGTATCATGCAAAAACTATTAAGCGATTTTCAGTTGTCTGTGGGCACCTGCGGCTGAGCCGACAGACGTCACCAAAAGAAAACTATAGGGAAGGAGACATCTGTCTCTTGGGGAGCTGCTGCCGCTGCAGGTGTACCGACAACAGCACCATAGGCAGTGCATTTGCTGCCTGTAGCAGTTGCGTTTATGTGTGCAGTTGCAACGGGAGGTTTCTGACTTCTAGTCGTCTTTCTCCTCCTGTTGCTGCTGAGGAGCCGTCTGCTGCTGTTCCTGCTGCTGCGTGTGCTGCTGCGCCTGCTCCCCCCCGACTTCTACAGGCTTTTGGTCAGTGTGTGCTGCCAGTGTTTCTGCAGCGTGGGTGATCTCTTCCCCTTCTGCTGCTGCCGGTGTCTTCACCTTGCCTCCTCTCATGCGTGCTTCTGCAGTGGCGATGTCCTCTGCGGTGAAATAAGAAATGCCAGAGACGAATGTTTGTGCTTCTTCGGAGACTGCGCAATCACCGTAGACGAAGCACCTGCCTGCAACCAAGTCAAAACTCCAACACTGATCTGCTGCTGCGCGTTCTGCACACTCAATGGGGGTTAAAGGCTCTCCTCCATCTATGACGTCTCCATTGGCGTTCGTTATAGGGCCAGTAGGGAAAGACACCAAGGGGTCTGCCGCGTACTTCTGGCCCACTGCAAAGTCCCCTGAATACATATATATCACAAACCCTAAACCGCAGGTACGCTATCCAGCGGCATTGAATGCCCTCTGCAGTATCAGCGTAAACAGAATAAGGCCGCCGGAGCAGTGGGAGAAGCGCAACAACAACATCAACAGCAGCAGCAGAAGGATCAGGGGGAGGTACATCATAGGTAGTGTATCTTACAAGGCAGGGGTTGCTGAATGGAGCGTGTTCCTGAGATGGCATTGGGTTCGAAGACGGTTCCTTCTGTGTTGGAGAAGAGTGTGCATGCACCCTCCTTAAATGTCCACGCAACGCATGCAAGTTCCTTGGTGCATGCAGTGATACAGTCATTGTATGAGGGGGCTATCTTCTTATTGGGTGTGAAAGGATAAAGAGCAGGAACAGGAGCAGTAGGAGCAGCACCAGCAGCAGCAACAGCGCCAGCACTAGACGTTGGAACAATACCAATACGAAGAGATCGGAAAGGTGCAGCAGAAGATTTGGTTGCTGCTGCTGCTCGTGAAGACGCCGGCGTGATGGTGTCTCCTCCAACGAATGCAATATTAAAACGAAGAGCAGGGGCAGGTCTATCTACAGGGGCAGAGATAGCTCCTGTATTCTCTTCTTCTGCATCTATTGAATCAAACCCAAGACAGCCTCTCTGTACATCATAAGACCAACCTAAGCAATCAGGGTTGCTTGCACAATGGGTAGGACAGTCAACAAGATCGAGAGGGTTGCTAAAGATCTCGTCCCCTGCGATAACAGTATAAGTCTTTCCTTTTCGTAGAGTCTTAGGGTTAAGAGAAGTGCCGCAGAAAGTGCGGGGAGAGAAGGAATAAGAAGGGGTGTTGTCATCGCTGTGCAAGTGGCAAGTGACCTCATCAGTACTAGCAGCTGATGTTCCCGCTGGTGTCAAGCTGCTGCTGCTGCTGTTCAGCTGCGCGAGAGCAGCAGAAGGCTCCACCACTGCTGACCAGGCACGGCATCTGGGGTTAGCAACACACTCGGATGAGCATGTCTCCACAGAGGTCACGAAGACTGTTGCCACAATTGTCTCCTCAGGGTAACTACAGTTAGATGCAAGCAGAACGCGAGGGACAAAACCAGATATACAATTAGGTTGGGTTTCAAGGGATTCAATCTTGCTATAGAGTTGGCAGTTCGTCTCCTTCCCCAAGAGGAAGCTCCAGTAACGGCATTGTGGATTCTGCAGACACTGCTCGGCACAACCCTTAGGAGAGAAGACAGACGACACGCGCAGAGGTGTCCCCTTGAAGGATGCAGGCCCCGACAGCAGAGGCATTTCGCTACACAACTTGGGACCGGAAACACTTGCGGGGTCGTACACCACGTCGCCGCTGCCGCTGCTGCCGCTGGTGCTGCTGGTGCTGCTGCTGCTGGTGCTGCTGGTGCTGCTGCTGCTGGTGCTGCTGCTGCTGGTGCTGCTGCTGTCCGAGTCGGCGTTCTTCATCATCACGCAAGTGTCTCCGCTCTTGAATGTCCACTTCGAACAAGTGGACTCAAGCCCGCAAAGCAAATAGCATTCATGGGCAGAGCCAGCAGAAGCTATCTGCAGACACAAAGACAGACAGCAATGGAGACAGCCCTCCCATTCATGGGTTTGTACAATAACAGAAGGTATGCAAGGATATCGATGGAAAGGCGTTTCTGCTGCTGCAGAATGTTATTTCTGTCTATGACGTATATATTTATTTCTCGTGTATTCTGTGGGTCTATATTTAATTCCTGTACCTTGACAACATTGTCGAGGGGATATTGAATGCCTTCATCGAAGCAGCTTTGTTCTTCTTCTTCCTGTTGGAAGCAGTTCTTAAGGGCGGAGACTGCTCCTCTAACAGGCTTAGAGAGGAGCGTAGGTTCTCCAGAGAAGAGAGAACATAGCCGCATATCTCCATGGTATGTCCATGCGGTACAAAAGGGATGCTCAGCACACTTAGAGCTGCAAAGGAGATAATCCTCTGTCTCCGTTGTCTGTAGGGACATCCCCGAGTACACCGCATTTATGGATAAACAGCCTAAGGTAATGAATACGCACAAAACAACACAACAGATGTTACACCACTAATTGCTGGTACACCATCTTACGCTGCCGCAGCAGCAGCTTCTGCTGCTGCTCATGTTGGGCATTGGCTGATGGTTGCAGTGGCTGCGGCTGCATTCAGTGGGTGTACTGGAGCGGTTTTTTATTGTGTGTGTATGTGCTGCTGACCATAGCTCATGTTGCAGTACTTAGGTCCTGAGTATCTGCCGAGGGCAGTAGGGTCGTTTGTGCGTCCCTCAAGTGCATCTGCATCCTTTAGATAACAGCCCTTGTTAGTGTTCAGCCACGTCCAGTAGTGGCAGTCAGCGTTATGCTGGCACATCGCCTGGCAAGCAGCAGGAGAGTCGACCTCCCCAGTCTCGTTCTCTTCCACGTTGTGCCCCACATAATCCGCCTGCTCGAAGCAAATCTCTGCGCAGCAACAGCAGCAGGAGGTACACTTCAAACAGGAATGGGAAACGACAAACGGAGTCACAGACAACAGAAAACAAATAGAAGTGCACAACAAGCCAGAATCCATATACGCCACAATAAATCTCCTCCCCCCGTGGCTGTTGCGTTCGGCGCTGCTGCTAGTTCTATTGTCGATGCTGCTGTTTCGTTGGGGGCATCCATGTACCTTCTGCATCGCAGAATGCCCTTCCTGAGACCAGCCCGTCTGTGGTGATGCCCTTGGAGTAGGTATTGAAGGAAGACCAGAGATTGCAATCTCCCGACTTTAAATCAAAAGAGAAATGCGTGCAACCAGAAAAGGCAGCGCAGTGAATTTGACAAAGATCAAAAGAAGCAACCGAGCGCTTGCTTAGAACAGCACCAACAACCCCGACGTCAACGAACTGACAACCTGGTGAAGACAAACCATAATGCCACAATCAGCCCTAGTAGTGTTAGTACCACCACCAGCAGCAGCCAGGAGCGCATGCAGCAGGGCATCGTGAATGTAGAACCAGACGTTGGGCTGGAGGAGACAGTAGTAGACAAAATAAGTGAAGAGGGAAGGAGAAGCAGAAGAGAACAAAGAACAGTAGGCAGCAATAAATCGCGGCAGAAAGTGTCAGCGAGACACAAACGGAGACACAAAGACATCCGAAGCCAATAGTGAATATCTGCGAGACAGTAGCATTAGAATGCCTTGTCCTTGTCCGTCTCCAACGGAAGACGGGGATAGACAGCTTAGAGGAGGGTGTGTGTGTGGATGAGGAGCACTCTATCTTTTGTTTACCTGGAACGACAGGAATACATCTCTTAGCACCAGAGACCTTGTCGAGGGTGTGTTGCCCTTCTGAGCGGCCGCTTAGGGCATCTGCATTCTTAAGGGAGCAGATGTGGGAATGAGTGCTCCAAGTCCAGTACTCGCAGTCTCTGTGTTTGAGGCAGAGCATCTGGCAAGCAGCAGGGGAGCGCGCCTTCGCTGTCTTTACGTTGTGTCCTCTCAAGTCCACTCCAGCTAGGACACACGGAGGAGGGGCTGTTTCGGGGTCGAAGGGGGTGGGGTAGTCCTCAGGAGAAGGAAGAGTCACTGCGCTGCCTACGCAGGATCGGGGACCCGATGTTACATCAGGGTCCTCGCGGCGATTAAGGATTGCAGGAGAGCTCTTCAAATAGCAAGAATGATTAGAAAACCTCCAGCTAAAGAAAGCACACTGCGGGTTAGCTTCACAGAGACGCTGACAGTCTACTGGGTTCATGATATAGCGGCCTTCGATGCTTTCGATATCATAGCCGAAGAGGTCGATGCCCGGCTCAAAACAAGTGGTAGAGTAGCTGCATTGACGGGGACCAGAGATAATGCCAGGGGACGGTCTCCGCTCTAGCACAGCCCCCACAGACTTAAGGTAGCAGGAGAGGGTGTAGGTGCTGTAGCTCCAGAAGCCACAACCCTTGTGGTTCATACATTCCTGCATGCATGCGCCGGGAGATGGCACACCAGAGACTTCCTGCATGTCATACCCGTAATAGTCGTACCCATACTCAAAACATTCCATTGTACGAGTTGAGGAGGTACCCGACTGCGATGTAGCAGCCAGCGCAGCAGGAGGCCCCAGAAGTGCCCCCCCGAGGCCCCCCAGGACCAACAGAGTCACCGGAAGCCCCATGATTCTCAGCTGGCTGTCGTCTGCACAAAATGAGGGGCCAAAAAAGGGAACCAACAACAAAAGCAGATCCGAGGCTGTGAAGCAGCTCGCGAGCAGCGGCCCCAACAACAGCGTCCCCTCCTGCGATTCGCTTGAGGAAACTACGGAAAAACAATATATCAAAACACAAATGTGCTGCCCAAAAACAATAGAACCACTCATCCCCCACAGGGAGACCCAGCCAACACAAAGAGGGGAGGAGACAGCAGCAGGCAGGAGCAGCAGGCGACGGCCGCTAGCGAGACGGCTGCCTGGCGTCTGCAGGCTGCGCTCTCTGCGGAGCAGCAGAGCCATTCAGATAGAACTAATATCTTGTTATCACTGCAAAAACAAATTTATACATATTTCAACTATTAATGCCCTCTTTGTTGTCTCCACAGACACACACAGCTACCGACTCCCTACCCCCGAGACCCCGAGGTGACCTCGAGGCTGTCAAAAGGGCCAAGTGAAACCTCCAGCAGAACTATTAACTCGTGACATTTAAAAGCATATGAAACATAAATAAAGCAGGAAAAGCCAAAAACAGCCTTCGAATCAGACGGAAGTCTGATTTGTGGGCACATTGACCACCCGTGCGTGTAAGCACCGATTTCCGGGCAACTGCAGCGGCAACTGAAACACTAGAAGTTAAAGAACGAATTACTCCAGTAACATTTGCAAGAGCACCACAAGTAGGTCCGGATGAGGCAAAGAAGGAGTTATAGCACCAGCGCTAGCGAATGCAGGAGCAGCCGCAACTTGGGAACCAGCACGGGCTGCATCCGCTGCATAGCATAGGCAAGCTGCAACACCACCTGAAGCAACAGCAGCTGAAGACGGGATTGCAACACAGACAGCAACAGTAGCAGCCCCAGAACATGTTGTAACAGCAGGGCTGGTGGTCGTCTGAAGTGTGAAAGCATCCGGGGTCGTTTAGGGGCCTTTCAAGTTCTCATACGAAGTTGTGATGGCACGTATTCATTCCCAGGAGGCACCAGGGGGCGTTTGGCTCTTTGTTCTCTCTCTATCTCTGTCTCGCGCATCCCGATTAACCGTAGTCTAGTTAGAGGACTAGTAACAATGCGTTGAGCCACGTTTGGAGGCGAAGCGAATGAGCAACAAGGGTGCAACTTTACACGTCGAAACGAACCGGGAAGAGACAATTCTATTTGATGGAAGAAGCAGCAGAAGTTCTGGCATTTAAACAAGAAAGCAGAGATATCTCTAACTGACGAGGGCAAGAGAGACATTTCATACAAAGACGGAACACAACGTTACAATTGTAGAAAACAACAGAGACAATTCTAGTTGGATCAAGCGTTGTTGGGTGTGCCCCAACCCCTCCGTTTCCTTCTCTGTTAAGTGTTTTCTCTTCGAGGTCCCCTCCTCTCTTTGATGCCCCCTTTCCTCGAGGCCAAGACGTCTCTTGTGGCAGTATAATCTGGTTGCAGTTACTCGGTCTCCCCCTGAGTGCTTAGTTATAGAGGCACTGAATCATCCTAGGTGCTGCTACTGTGTCTCTTGTTAGCTAAAGCCCGCACAGATGTAACTACAACTGCCCCGCTAACGCGCCCATTCGCATTTCCGCAGAGAGCCACCGAATATTCTTGAGGGGACCCCTATATGGGGACCCCCAACGGGTATACAAACGACACACCGCTAGGGTTGCACACCGTAAAGAGCCCCTCATATCCAAACAATGGTTTAGAGCCTCTCAGCACAGTCTCTATGAACTGCGTACTCAAGCAGGTGGTTCGCAGCGACCTGCCGTGGTGCCCCTGGGGGCCCCCAAACAGCAGTTAGTCCCGCTACGATTACCAAGGGGGCACCCCCCTCCCTTCTCCCCGGACTGGGCCACCTGCAGGGCCCACAACAGCAGCTTTGTCTGTTTGCTGCATTGTCTCCACTATGCTGCGTTGCAGCGACGATTTCGGAGGGGAAAAAAAAGGGACAGATGCTGGAGAAGAGACTCGGGCCCCCTCCCCCTGCTGTTTCTGTGAGAATTTAAACGGGGCCCCCTTTAAAGTAACGTCTCAGAGTCATTAAAGTGGCCACAGCAACAGCTGCAGCAACAAGAAATGCAACAAAGCTTCTTCTGCCTGCGCACAGCCTGCGGACGGCATGGACCCCCAGGCAGCCAGCTGCAGCAGCTGCTGCTGCAGTGCTACCGAAGATGAGACACGGCAGCAGATAGAGTCTCCCCAGTAGCAGGAATTGCAGGCTTGTAGCAGATGACGTATATACAACGCAAGCTGACGAAGTAGCCACAGCAACAACAGGATCCAGCTGCAGCAAAAGCAGCAGAGGAGAAAACAAGAGGCCCCCGCCTATACCGAGAAGCCCTGCCAAGACCCCCGTTAACATACCAACAATAGGGGCTACCAGCAGGGCCCGCAGCAGCAGCTCTGCCTCTTCTGTTGCACTGTCTCCTTCTTGTTCCGTTGCAGCAGGAAAATGAGGGGAAAGGGGGACTGATGCGAGAGATGGAGAGAGTCTGCGGGGCCCCGCGTCTGGGGCCCCACCCACAGACACAGACAGGGTCTCCATCTCCACAGACCCCAAACGAGTCCCCCTCCCTTGCAGCAAAGCACTCTCCTGCAACCGCCGCCCAGGCGCTGCACGCCCTGTCTGCTGCTGCTGCTGAAGCGGGTGGGCAGCAGCGCGGAGACCCCACAGGGTCCCTCGTACTGCTGCTCTCCATGCCCTGCAGCAGACGGTCCTGCAGCTCGTCGCAAAAGAGCGGCCCCGGTTAACCATGCGGACTGCAGCAGCAGAAGCAGCAGCAACAGCAGCAGCACCAAACGAGAAGTGCGGGTGCGCCGCTTTGAACTCTTTCACCACAGCGAGCGAGACGGACAGCTGAACTGCAGCACCCGCAGCAGCAGCAGCAGCAGCAACAGCAACCGCCGAACCCCAGCAGCCCCTAGCGATAAAGTTGTGAGCTGCGAGACTGCACCCAACGACAAAGAGCAGCAAAGGAGACAGCAGTTGGTGCTGCGGCTCCCTAACTGGAGACGAAGAAAAGAGGTGGGTGCAGGCCCTACGCAGGCACATTCCTGCTGCTGCTGCAGAACCGACGCAGCGCCGCCAAAGTCGCTGCACACACATTTCCTGTTGTTGATGCTGTGTACGCGAGTTGTCTCCATCCACTGCTGGAGACGAGGGGCCCCCCAACGCGCCTGCCGGGGGATGTACGATGTATTCCTCTGCAGCATCCGCGAAGGGATTGTCGTGGGGCCCCCCCGTGTGTAGTCCAACAAGGAAGTCACTGCCGCTGGGCGAGGTTCCTTCTGCTGTCAAGAAGCTCTTTGCGCGCCGCCACCACCCTCGTCGTAAGCTGAATCGGGGGGCTCCCGTGAGAGGGGGGACCTCCGCAGCAGCAGCAGCAGATTCTCCAGCGATCTCCTGAGATGCAAACGCACAGATGTGCGTCATCTGCAGCAGCCTGTCTTGGGCCTCCAGCGATATAACCAGGGGGGAAACGGGCAAGCCTTCAGGACCCTCTTCTTGAGTGGGTGGGGGCCTGCTGCTGGGAGTAACGAAATAGTCGTGCTGAGGTAGATGCTGCACGTGCTGCTCCTGCTGCTGCTCCTCAGTGTCGCCGCCGCTGGGTCTTCTGCTGCTGGCACTGTCTCCTGCAGCAGCCGTTGCTGCTGCTGCTGCTGCAAGAGAAAGAGGCTCCAACTCCCTTGGTGTCCCGGTAGCCTCTACCAGAGAATCGGTAAGAGCCATTCTGTGGATTGCCTCTGTGTGCAGCAGCAGGCCCCTGCCTTTGCTGTTTTCTGTGCTGCTGCTGCTGCTGTTGCAAGAGAGTGGGTTCCTCAGCGCCGGCTGCAGCTCCTCGTCTGCCGCACGCGGGGAAGGCCCCCACAACTCCGTTGAGGGAGGTCCCCTGGGGACCCCCCTTAGGGAACCCCGCAACAACTCTTGGTTTGGAAAGGCGACAACGTCGAACGCCTCCATGCTGCGTGTCTGCTCTTCTTGTTGATACATACGAACTGCTGACAGCAACGAGCGGCAACAGAGGGCCCCGAGCAGCACCAGCAGCAGCACCAGCAGTACCGACGGAGGACACAACGAGTTCAGCAAGACCCCCACAAGCGTCCCGCTAAGGGCCATCGGCACCAACAGGTTGAGCCACATCTGAAGCGCATTGAACACCAAATCATGCATGCACACGCACTGCAGCCCCACCGTAGCAGCAGCTGCAGCAGCAGCAGCGGCAGCAGCGGAGGACACAGGGATACGCACCTCGTCTACTGCTGAGAGGCCCTCCTGAATTTCCCTCCTCCTGTGCATGTAAGTCCCCGTAAACGCGGAGCAGCAAACCATAACCTGCAGCAGCAGCAGCAGCAATAGCAGCAACAACAGCAGTAGTAGTGATTGTAGGACTCCACAGAAGAAACTGAAGCCGCCTAAGAAGGAACAGCAAGGGCAGCAGCATAAAGTTAGGAAAAGGAGGAGCAGCAGGTATCACAGAAGCAGCATCAGCATCAGCAGCACGAGCTTGGTGAGCAGCAGGAGCAGGAGCAGCAGGAGCTACAGTTGCAGCACGTGCAGCACGAGCAGCAACAGCATCCTTGCCTTGCTAAGAGGAATAGCGTCTCTAACTTTAAGTTTGAGGGCCCCCAAGAGAACGGCAAGGAAGACTGCACCCCCGCCAGTACCCCCTGTTGCAGCAAGGGCCCCCAACGTCAGCAGCAAGACTACTCCGCTAAGGAGGGCCCCCCAAGAGGAGGGAACTACCCCTTCCTCTACAGCCTGCAAATAGAACCCCCAACCGCTCCCTGAGGAAGCATCCTTTGCTGTTGAGCCTTCCGTCGACCCTTCCCCTCCTTCACGTCCTCGGGCCCCTTCTGCTTTATCACGGGGGCCCCCGCTAGGGTCGTCGGAGGCACTCGTAGGTGTGGTACCCTGCAGACTCTCTTCCTTAGCTGCTGCCCCCTCATCTTCAGCAGCAGAAGTACCTTGAGAGTCAGATGATGCAGAAGCAGTAGCAGCAGAATCACGCTGAGCTACACTAGTACGCTCCTGGGGCCCATGCTCTTGCTGTGGTTCCTCCTGCTGCTCTTGCGGTCCCTGTTCGCGGGGATACGGCTCCTGCTGCTGTTGCTGCTGCTGTTGCTGCTGCTCCTGCTGCTGTTCCTGCTGCTGCTCCTGTTGGGGGTGCTGTTCCTGAGCAACCTGTTGCTGTGGCTGCGCCTGCTGCAGCTGTTGTTCTTGCCGTAGTTCTTGATGCTGTCCCTGCTGCAATTGCTGCAGCGGCTGCTGCTGCGTCTCCGGCAGCTGCGACACGGCCTCCTTTACCTGCGGCTGTTCATGTTGGTGCTGCGGCTCCTGCGGCGCCTGCAACAGCTGATGCTGAGTCTCATCAGGGTGGATGTCGCTCTTGCCTTCCTCTTTCGTAAGGGATCCTAGGAGCCCCTCACGGGTAACAGAAGGCCCCTTAGGCAAGGCTTGGAACCCCTCAGGAGAGACGAGATGCCCCTGTGTGGTGGGGAACCACCCTGGAAGCTTGGCGGATGATGATGCTGTGCCATCTGCAGTCACTCCAATGGCTGTAAGCGTCTGAGTTCCCCCCACAACGGAAGGCCCCTTCAGATGGGCCCCAGAGGGGGTAGGCGACAGCCTCGACGATGAACTGTCAGGCAGGAGAGGGGGCCTCAACCCCTCAGCGGGCCCTCCTGCACCTGAAGCAGGGGCCTCTAGTTGCAACGAGGGAACTGGAGGGGACGCACTACCCACGCCAGGAACCCCAGAGGAACCGGGGGCCACCTTAGCCCCCCCTGACTGGATCCCGCTTAGTGTCTCAGGGATTTCCTCCCTTTGCAGACCGATGGTTGGAACTCCCACCTCTGCAGGGAGGCCTGAGGGAGCAGATAGATGCGGAGCAGTTTGCACCGGTAGGGCCCCTAAGGGCCCTCCGCCATCTGAGGCGGACACGCCGAGGGAAGAGAGGAGAGAAGAAACCGACAGCAGGAGGCCCCAGAAGAGACTCCAAGAAGACCCATCTGGCAGAGGCGCCATTGGGCTGTGGTGTATGTACACCTGAGATGAGCCCCTAAGTCTGGGAGAGGTACCACTGCAGCGAGAGCAGCATGGCTTGTTAGGGGCCCCCAGAGGCCCCTAGGGCACGAGGAAGACGACAGCAAAGAATTAATTGAGGACTTCAGCTCGATATTTAACGACTAAGGGAGAAAGCCCCTTTCTTTCCTCCTTCGTTGCTGCACGCCCAGCGGACAACGCAGCGCTTGGGGCCCCGGGGCCCTCGGATCTTCTCTCTGGACTTTGCTGCAGCAGCAGCAGCTGCTGCTGCTGCTGCTTCTCTACACACCACTAGTAGCGAATTTAAAGGCAATGCTACGTTAATCATTCGATCTAGTTTGCTCAAGTCAAACAGCAAATTCAATTATATCCTTCGCCTGCCGCCACTCACCCGGCTCGCCAGGGTTCTACGTTAATGGTTTAGGGTTTAGAAACTAAGGTTTAGCTAGTATTGCTGTAGCTGTCTCCTAACGATAAGGGGAACAGAAGTTAATGCAGGAGGGGCAGTGAGCCATAGGTCTTCTAGTTTAGAGTTTAGGGCTTCAGGTTTCAGGTGAGACGCTGAGGTGTACATACAGCACCAACTGCGTATGCAGTGAGTGTTTAGTGAGCATAAAAGGGTTTATTTGAGACACATCGAGAACCAGCGCCACCTTTTCGCGTCAACGTTCCCCCTAAGTTCCCACTACAAGTGGATTAGGTCCCTTAAAGAACCTACTAGAAATGTGGTGCTTTAAAAACTCCAGTGGAGATGGGGGACCCTATACAGGGATAGGGGGCCACAACGGTCCGGCTGGTGATTCCCCCTGTTAACTCTCAGGATGCCCTCGAGTACTGATACTGGATTGCTGCATGCTTGCTCCTCGTGGCACTCGAGGACGCTCCTGCAGGCTGGAAAGCTGTGGGGGCCTCTGGGGGCCCTTGGGTCTAACGCCCCTCCCCTAGGGACCTCTGCGTGGCCTTCGATATAATCGCTCCAGCTGCAACAGCAAAAGCCTTAACTATGTGTGTCTTGGAAGATTTGTCTAGGGGCTCTACAGTCTCTTGTTAGGCCCCCGATGGCTCAAACGAGGACAAGCAAAGGAACGGTGTGCACTGTCTTTATTGGGAGAGAAGGTCTTCTTCTCTTGATTTGTGTTGAAAGTAGCAGCGTCTCCGGCGGAGAGGAGACACGCGCTGCTCCGCAATGTGGAGACAGCTAAAAGAATGCTGGTGCCTCAGTGTCGCTGCGCTTCTCTCGGAGTTTCTGGCTTGCTGCTGCACAGCTTAGTTTTGTTCCTGGTCTAAAAGATACAAGGATCCTCGATACTACCGGGCCTGTGGCGCTGAAGGTTTGCACTCCTCCTCCCTTGTCTTTCTCCTACAACAAAACTCGTCGTAGGTGATCAGATACCCAGATACTCAGCAAAAAAGTGCTTTCTTTTTAGAGGCCCTGCTACAGCAAGCCGTAAGCTGCTACGGTTTTTCCTTAGCTTTCAGCATTCTGAAAACCCTCAGGCCTCATCACTGGAGGCCCACCTGCAACAAAAAAAGGGGTCGCGCCTGTGCCTTGGGAAGGTCCAGAGCGCTCGGTGGCCTGCGGAGGCCCCAGCACGGCAGGCTGCCCCTTGTGTACTGGTTTTGTGGGACTCTCTTCTGGAAACCCACTCAGAAGGGGTTCTCCCAGATCCAATAAAGCAAACTCAAGAGGGCTGGAGGGAGGGGGTGGAGTGGGTCTGTGTGTGTTGGGGAAGGAAGGAGACATCATCCCCTCAGCTTGTCCCAGCACCTCTGCTGTCTCCTTCAGACTATCCCCAGAAGACCCGCTGCTAACGAAAGACGAGGCAGAAGCAGCAGCTGTTGCTTCGGTCTCATACCTGTGTTGAAGCTGCTGCAGAGATAGGGCCCTTGAATGGCCCTCTGTGAAAGGCTGCGGCAGCTCCCAAGCGGCCAAAACAAAACCTTCGGGAGACAGCAGCAGTCCGATCTCTGCAACGCAGCACTAGCACCAGCAGCAGATGTAGCAGCAAGGACAGAGCAGCAGAACCAGCAGTAGTAGCAACAGCAGTAAACCAAGTAGCAAGGAAAGCAGCAGCAGGAGACGCAGACGCAGACGCAGCAAGTGGGGGCTGTCTATGCTGAAGACATACCTGAGGCAAGCAGAAAACAAGCCTCGCTTGCTGTGTTGCTGTGCTGTTGATGCATCTCATCAGCTTACCTTGTTTCAGCAGAAGGATTTGCCCCCGACTTAGATACAGGAGCGTTTCTCCTGTCTGGAGATTGCGAGCTGCATCCTTCACCCTGAAGAGGTGTTCTTCGTCAGTGCGGGGCTGCAAGCAAAAGAAGACAGCATCTGCAGAGGACAACAACGATTGGGTGTGGACGAGGAGGCACGCAAGAGGCACGCACTCCTTACCCGCAGCAGCAAAGCGGAAGAAAGCCCCAGCTCCTGCAAAGGGACATCTCGCAGCCTTCCGATGTCTACAGCTCTTGATCCAGCAGAGGAGACAATGAAGGCCTCGTGCCTCTCCAACCCTGGTTCCAAACTACTCCCTCTCCCTCCATGCAAGGCATGTGTCGAAGAGGACCGCGGCAGCTGCTGCCTCTGCTGCTGCCCCTCTGCAAGCTCACCCAGGGGCCCTGCATGCATCGCCTTGTCCTCCATCCACTCCTCGGAGGCGGGGACTTTGAACGGCACCCCGGAAGACCCCTCTAAAGGTCTTAAGAAGGGCCTTTCTGGTGCCATGCCCTGGAACTTGAAGGCCTGTGGTGTCTCCGGCTTTTTTTCCAGGAAGACAATCGGCGCCTCGGCGACTGCATGGGAGAGACCAGCAGCACACGACTCGTCAGCGGTGAGGATACATCCATGAGGGCATTGCCTTCTGCAGCCTTCTGCTTCACGCACCCTACCGCCCGAAGCAGCAGCCAGGGCATCAGTCCCCCTTCTCTAAACCACTGCGTTGCAGAGAAGGAGACAGGTGGAGGACTTTGAGATAAAAGATACGGAGAGATGGAGCAACAAAGAGAGAGGAACGAGGCACACAACAAAAACCAAAGAACGAGGGACAAGCCGAGGCAGCGATGGAGGCAGAGGCGGCTACGTACAGCGAGAGGGCTAGCTAGAGATAAGTGCAGTTTGCAGCCGAGGCTCAGGAGACATAGAAGGGGACAGACACAGCAGAGAGGAGACAAACATACTCCGAACTGCAGTTGAAAGGGCCCCCACAGCAGCGACGCAGCTGAGGGTGATGCTGAGGGCCCCACCAACAGCAAGGAGAGAGAGCACCATCTTTGACGATCCCCGCTGCAGCACAAACCGCAGGGTTTGGTTTCTGTTCAGTCTATCACACTCCTGCCTTCCGTTTCTGCTTCCTTTCTCCTTCTCAAGTCTCAATCTGTCCTCCATCGTTACGGGGGCACACCCTCAACACAAAACACGAGGCCCTTAACAAACCCTCTGACCGTGCTTGCCTTGCTTCTGCACAACTGCTATAGGCGCGCTCTACTAGACTCAGAAGGACAGGGGGTGGGATCCAACTCTTGGAAGAGTGCTTGTACTCACCGCAGAGGTGGAGGATCCCGGGGAGATTGTGGGTGGCCTCTGAGGAGGGTCTGAGTGGTGCACGCTTCCAGAGGCAGACGTTCTGACTGTGCTGCTCTGCTTGGTAGCTTCGACTTTGAGGGGAGGGGGCCCTTCTAGTGCCTTCTGAAGGGCTCCCAGGCGGCACCCAAGAGACAAAGGGACAGACGATAGGCGGCCTGCAGCAGCGGACGCAAAACCAGCTGCTCAGACAGTTCAGGGCGGAGGGTGGCTCCCAGTGGAACAGCAGGCAACAGAGGAGGTGGCAAGCACGGACACAAACGAGGATGCAGGAAGGGGGACAGACAGGGAGACAGGCAGGGAACCAGACACTGTACAAGAAAAGGAGACAAGCAGACAGCTCTGGCCAATGGAGTACAGCCAACGGACGAGGAGGAGACAGCCGGGGCATGAGGCCCCTGAGGCTGCGAGGCTGGGATATGCTTCGGGTATTCGATGTTTTAGATGAAGAGGAAACGCCGAAACCAACGAGACATTTCTGGTGGTGGTGCTGCTGCTGTGCGTCTTCCAAAACCTTTGACTGCCTTTGCCGCTGTGGTTGGTGTTGGTGGTCCTGCTGCTGCGGTAGGTCTCTAGGACTGACGGAAGGACCTCGCTGCTCCTGGGGAGGCTTTTGTCGAGTCCCTTGTTTGTCCCCTTGTCTGTCGCTGTTTGTGTCTCCCTGCTGCCCCCATTTTCTGTCTTCTCTTCTCTCTACTTTATTGACGGCAACTTTATGTACGGGGTTGGTAGGGCGCCTCAGGGTGGTGGGAGTGTCTCCTCGTTGCTCGAGGGCAGCAGCAGTAGCGCTGCCATAGGGGTTACCAGCGAGAGACCCTGTGTTGAGCCCTTGTTCGTTCTCTGTTGTTGGTGATGCTGCTGTTCCTGTTTTTGCGTCCTCCTTCTCTTCAGCAGTAATTAGAGACCGTCCCTGGAGATGCAGCCGCCACCAGTGATGGGGAGACTTGTTAAGTGTCTCCCTATGAAGGGCAGGTGGGACACCAGGAGACTCCCTCGTGTCCTTCGCTTTCTTGGCCTCCTTAAGGGATGCTTGTTCTTCCTCTATTAGTTCATAAGGGGACACGAAACGCTCTGTAGTTGTTTCCTGTCGCCTGCCTGGGGGCCTCATGGGTGCGATATCCTTGGGATTTCCTCTCCCTAAGGTTACGATGCAAAGCTCAAGTAACACGCGAGGAGACAGAAGAAGTTCAACTCTTTGAAGCAGATTCCCCAGCGTCGGGAAGCAGCACCGAATGCTGTCCGCAAGGGACCTGCGGGGGAGCCACGCCCCAGCTCGCAACACAGCACAAGGGGACAAAATAATAGTTCCCCGGCAAAGAACTTGTGTGTGCCGGTTTCAACTCCTTGAAGGTTGGTTCGCTGTAGCAGCGCAGCTTGTGTGCAGCTGTCTCCTCATGTCCTCTCGAGAGGTACTGCTGCGAGTTATACAAGCATTAGATACCTTTTAGGGTATATGCCCCAAGCCAAGCCCCCAGGGGCAGTAGTTACCTTCGATAAATTAAGTCTTACTCTTGATGGAGCAGGGCTGCTGCTCCCCTCGGTTGTCTCTAAAGCTGCGACTCCGCATGCAGCAGCGGCGCCGGGAGACAGCGGGTGCAGGCCGGTCCTCGGCAGCTGTGGGGCCCCGCAGGGGCCCCATGAGCCTTTTGAAAATCTTCTGCAGCCATTTAGTTGGCTTTAAACTCTGTTTATTAGCGGCAAATACTGGAAGGAGCCACAAACAATTCCTGGGGTCACCTGGTCCCCCATTCCCCCCGGAGGTCCGTGGTGACCTTCCACACACCAAGGCTAGCTGCATATACAACTCAACAAACTATTTTTGATATAGTCAAAATTTATGGAGAACGCGTGTGTGTATGTGGGACACCAGCTGTACATACTCCGCCTAGAGGGCATCACTCTCCTGTGTTGTTCTCCCCACTGAATAGCCGTGTGACAAGGGCACGAGAACGCACCTATTACAAAGATATGAGGGACGTAACAGCCTTGAGGAAGCAAAAACAGTCGATCTTCCTTTTCTGAATGCATGAGTACTGTAGAGAAATGCTGTAGTGTTCAGTAGGTAGCCTGGAGCATGATCTGAGCGCTTGTCCTGCATACAGTAGTTCTTGAGCCAGCTTCACGCATGGGTGGCAGTAAACACCGAAGCAAAACTCAGGGATGTTGAAGTCCCCGGCCTCGTGACACCAGTGGATACCCACAGGTGAGGAGAACACCACAAGGCCGCTGCCAACGGGGGCCCCCATGGAGCGCCCAGAAGCTGAAGAACGCTAGGAATATGCACCCCGATGCATAGGAGCACAGGAGCGGCAGCTTGTCGTACAGCAACTGTAAAGGGGAATAATGCTGCATACTGAAAAGATGACGGATACTCGGACAACAGGGTTCTAGGGACAGGGACAAGATATACGCGTAGTCGACCTAAGAGCAGTCACAAATTTGATGCTGCATGGCCTGCATTTCTTAGCCGCATGTACTCTCCCTCTGTCTTCTAGTTACATACCCTTTTATGTACCTCACTCGCTTTCGCTCTGTCTGTACCTCGATTTTTTCTACGAATTTGCCTCCCTGACATGTGCAGTTCTGTGTTCGCATGCGAGGCACTGCGGGCCTCCTCAAAAGTATCAGGGTCTCAAGTACCATAAAAGAAAAATGGCAACAAACTTAATAATTAAAAGGACCCTCAGGGCAGTCTATCCCTGCACCAGGTGGAGGTGCCTCTGGGATGCGTGCGTCGCTGAGGTGTCTCCTCAGATATGTCTCCTCCTGTCGCATGCCACCGCTATACTGGTCTGCCGATTCTCTACTTGAGAGCCGCGGGGGATGCCTTGCGCTGACTTGCGTTTTTGGTTGGATTGTGTGCTTGCTTTCATCGGTTGCCCCTTCTTTTCCCCCTCCGATTGCCGGCTTTCTTGGGTGTCGCTGCTTTTGCCTTTTTTTTGTGTATTCCTTTTTGTCTCCTTGGCTTGTGGGGCGCGAGCTTGGGTGGGCCTCCCGCACCTTGCTTTTGTTTAAAGTTGCGTTGATGGTTTGGTGTTAGTGCCTCTTTATTTTGCTGTTGTCCAAGGAGCCAGTCATCGAAGTCTTCTTCAGCTTCCTTGTTTGTTTTTCCCTCTCGTCGCGCTTTGGCTCTATCTGTCTTCCAGCCTTCAATTGCCTTCAGCTGCAGATTCCGCTGTCGTGCTTCTTCTTGTTCCCTCACGATGCGATGGCCGCTGAGTTTGTTAAACTTCTTGTTGAAATTCCTATTCAGCTTGTCTGCAAATTGCTGCTGTCGCTGCTGCTCCTCTTCAATGCGAGCTCGAATTTTACCCATCTGTTGGTCGCTCTTCAGCATTTCTGCAAGGAAATCTCCTGGCCGAGTGAACTGAAGGCCTACTGCCCGCAGCCGCGCCAGCGCGATGGGGACGGTTTTCTGCACCTGCTGCACGCTGCAGCAGCAACACAAATAGCAGCATTAGCAGCAACGGTTCCAGCGTCACTGAGTACCGGAAATACTGAAATGTCCCAAGGAGACAGCCACACTACCAGAGGCAGCAGCAACGCCATTTACAGGAGTGGTGCACTGATTCCAAGGGTCTAACAAATGGAGGCGGGGATAACCGAGGGATAATTAGCACGAGGGAGAGCGTTAGCCACCCAAACCGAGATATCAGACACAGACATACGCAGACTGACACAAGCACAAAACACGAGATCTGCATAGGCTCTAAAAGCGACACAACGGAAGGGAAGTACACCCTGGAGAGACAATTTGAAAAACACCAGACGAAGAAGAATAGGAGCGAAAGGAGACAAGAAAACAGAGAAGAGCACCTACTGGGAACCGGGGACAACGAATAGCAGCAACGGTGTTAAAAGAAAACAGAGGGAAAACAGGTGCATTCAGACACCGAGACGGGAACACATATGTAATCTTGGACAGCGAAAGGAAGAAAAAGCGAAAACCAAGACAAAAAGGAGCAAATAACGGCAGAAGAAAGGATACATAATTAGCCAGTGCCGGGCTTCAATGCATCAAAGCCGGCACAGGCACGAAACCACTGTTAATGTAACCAGTGCTTCTAATGCAAAAGCTCGACCCCCCAAGTGTCTCCTGCTGTTCACTCCCCACAAACGAAGAGACAAGAGGGGACAGGGGTAAAAGGAGGAGACGAGGGAGGAGACGCAATGGGAGGAAGGGTAACAGAAATGGTTAAAGGCACGGAAGGAGGCAAAGACGCAGACGAAGGCAAAGGGGGAGGCACGTGAGCAGATAGAGAGAAGGAAATAAAGTAGAACTGAAAGGAACATACAGGGGAGGTCAGCGAAGAAGAAGGGGGGGTAATCAAACACAGGCATGCATGACACAACGCAAAAGCAGAATCTAAGGAGGCATAGGACAGCCAGTCAAACAGAAAGCAAGATGGTGCAGTCAAGGGGCAAGTGCAGCTTCCTGGAGGCGAGTTCAAAGACAGGGAGACATTTAAGGATTGCTGCAGCAATGACACCAATGCAAGGGGCGCCTTACAAGAACGCTTCTCTCTTCAGGTCGTCAGCAGCATCGATTGGCGCCTTTGTCTCCTTCGTCTCCCCTGTCTCCCCCTCACCGTCAGCGGTCACCGGCTCCGCCACTATTGCCAACGTCTCCACAAAAGGGACCCGACGCATGCCGGGGGGAGGATCATACTTGAGCTCCTCCAACTTCTGCAGCAACCCTGTACCCAGCGCCACAAACACAAGATGCTGCACAAGCTCTGCCACCGTAACATGCGGTAAATGCTGCAGCAAGAACTGCAGCAAGAACTGCAGCACGAACTGCAGCAAGAACTGCAGCAAGAACTGCAGCAGAGACGGTATGGGGGGCCGACGCATTGACTGCTCCAGCCAGTGCAGCAGAAACTTCAGCAGAATCTACAGCCCAGGCTGCAGCAACGGCAGCAATGAGGGACACGGCAGAAGTTCCACTGCAGCTACCTAGCACTCGAGCACCCGAACCCAGACGATCCCCGGTAATCCCAACGGGCCACTCACCCTGCTGGTCGCAAAGGGGTAAGTCCTCCTCTGTCTCCATATTCGTTGCTTCTGCTGTCGCATGTTTCGAAGACTTGCGGGCTGAAGTAGAGCACACAAGAGCAGAGTGACGAATATGTCTATTGAGGTTCGGTGCATGTACAGCAATGACCTGAGAGAGAGGTGAAAAAATGGGGCCCCCAGAGCCCTAAACAATCCACAAGGTCAGGTGGTGCCTTGCTAAAACAAGATGGACAGACAACAAAGGCCCGGATTTCCGTTGCACCTTTTAAGGCTGCGGGCCATTCAGGACCCTACCCGCGTTTCCCTTGTCTGCTCGCGCAAGGCGACCCTTACCCCTAGTGAGGAGGCGTTCGTTGGGCTGTAGGGTATAGCCTAACTCCTGCAGTCTTCTGACGTCTTCTGGGTCCGGTTCCCTCCCTTCATCCTCTCCACTGCTCTCGCAGTTGTCTTCACTAGAGGCGTCCCAGCCCTCTTCAAACCCCTGAGACCCTGGGGGCCCCCGCCCTTTGCGGTGCTTGGCGCGAAAGCGGGCGAGCAGCAACGCTCGCATGTCATCTGCAAATTCATCATCCTCCAGAATCTGCTGCTGCAGACGGTCTAAAGCTGCATCATCAAGCTCAGGAAGTCCCGGGGCCTCTGAGGGGGCCCCCGGGGCCCCAGCCGCCTTCGAACTCGACCGGGCTTCCAACCCCGGGGGGCCCCCACGGGAGGGGCCCTTTGGCGGCATCGGATACCAATGAGCTGCTGCTGATGCCACTGTTGTTTGTGGTTGACTGGAGGACCTCCAAACAAAACGGCCCAGGGCCTCCTCTAGGGTTGCACCGCCGGAAGCGGGGAGCTACTGCACGGGAGGACTGATATAACGAGAGAAGAACAAGACAAAAATTCTGTTCCTGAGACAAAATAATTAAACGATCAACTGCAAACAAACAGTCTACAAGCGCCATGTTCTCGTGGGACGAAACTACATTCGCAGGGCCCCAGAGTGTGGGGCCGCGTGAGGAGCGGCAGCACCTGCAGCCGACTGTTTTCTGCATGAAGCAACAACACAACCCTAAAGGAGCAGCGCTAAATGAGTATTTAAAGCTAAATGTATGAAGAAGAAATCTCGTCACACTTGCGAAACACATAGAAGGACCTGTCCGCACCCCTCGGCCACTGTCAACTTACAGCGCCCCATGCAGAGCCCTTGAGTGCAAGGCTGTATTGCCGCAACGACCCATAATATGTGCTCATTGTAAGGTTAATGCGCAAATGCATCACAGGAAGTGTCTTCTTCGTCATCTATCGAGGCTAATGCCCGTGGTATATGTTACCTGCTGGTGGCTGATAAATAGAAGTGGTGTGGAGCAAGTGCTCTGGGTGTCCGCTCCCCTTAAGCAGCAGACGCCTCCAGCCCAAAACCCAACTGCGTTTTGCCGAGATGCTAGCCTTAAATAGCTGCCCACACCCACTTGAGCGCTCACACTAAGGTACCCATCCACCCTATTAATAGCATTCTCCCTACTAGGAGACGCGGATACTGCAGAGAAGACCTGCCTTCCTCCTGTTGCAAGCTGAGTTACTTAAATAGCTCAGGGCACACAACAGTAGAATTTGTTCTCGAAGACGTTTTCAAAAAACCAGTAGCAGTCGGAGACAAAAGCGTCATGCATCAAACATACGTGAAGGAGCTCTAACAAGACAGGACACGCCAGCAGAGGAAAGTCCAGGCATTCGCAGAAGAAGCTGCAGCAGCACTAGCAGGAACAACCAGTGTGCACTGCAGCAGCACTGCAGCAGCACGACGCAGCACTACGATGCGGGAAACGGTCACCTGGGATGGGGGCCGTGTTCCTTCTGCCCCGGAGGGCCAGTGGATCATCCTGTTGAAACTGCTGCTTCTTCGCATGGCTGCTACTGCAGATCCTGCTGAAGGCAGTCATGCAAGGAACCGTTCAGAGCTGTACAGGAGCAGTCAAAAGAGGATCCCGCCACACCTGCCGCAGCTGCTTCCACCCCCCGCTAGTAAAATTGCTGAATATAAACCGGCTGCTGCTGCTGAAGACGCCGAGAAGGCAAGCTGCTGAGGCTTCCGAACTAACAAGCCCAAGGTCAGCACAAGAAAAATGTTGACGGGGGGGCTTGAGATTCCGGTTGTTTATGCCCTTCCTGCAGGTGATGCGAACGCGGTTTTCTCATGCCGGGAGCCCCATCTGCGGCATCACCGCCTGCAGCATCAAGATGAACAACAACAATGGTATGTAAAACAAGCAAAGAACCTTCAAGCTTTGGTTGATTCCATGCGTTTCCCCACAGAACCCGGGTGGGCTACAGCACGACAAATGATGTACTCACGGATCCTGCTACTGCCAGTGTAAATAATCGCCGAGCGGGCTTGGGGCCAAATATGTCAATCACATAGCTATTAATGTAACATACCAGTAGCTCAACTGATGCAAGTAGGAAAAGAGACGGTGACCGCTGCCTGGTACTTTCTAGCCTCCACCTGCTTCGCTACCACTGCTTAATGTTTGGTGATCGTTATATAAAAGAATGCATTGGCTCGCTGAGGGCCACCTTTGTTTTCTTCGCTCGGTACAGTTTGTTGTTAGACGGTTCCGTGTCAGCCTTAGAATGGTACTCCAGCCTTGCTGCAAGACAATCAGCTACGCAGCTGCAGCCGAATATCTTTAAACGCTTAGTTCGATCCACCCGTAGCTTCCTTGTAAAGCCTGCATAAAATGACAATGACGTCTGCATGAGACTTGGCAACTGTGAAAGCTGATTGAGAACACTTTGGCACAAAGAGCAAGAAGTGGCCCTGCTTTTGCCGATGTGTGAGCCCACCAATATACATATATTTAGAAGCCCCTTTCTACAGCAGACACTGGTCAGGAATCCATTGCCATCGAGCATGTGAGGAGCACTGCACCCCCGCTGACGAATCGGAAATGCAACTGCTTCCCTTCGCACCGCAACAATGGCGTAGGCGGCCCGACGGTGCAATGCTCCTTTACGACAATAAGGGCGAAAGTGTTCGTACCTTCATAGGGATTCTTCATCACCCATGGAACCTTCAAACTTGAGAGAGAAGCTGCTGCCAATCAGCCAGTAACTGTCAGGGAAGGGAATTCATCGACTGCAACCATACGTAGGATTTTCAAATTTAGTGGAACGAGATGGGGTGAGAAACGAGGGCGAGATGTGTTATTTCTGGCCTTTTGAGAACGTAAGCACAGGAAGATCTTTGTAAAGGCGTAGGAAACACGCTATCAAGACGAGGGTTTTGCTGCACCCGACCACTCAGCGGACTTAGCGGTATGGAGGCTGCTCAAGGTAGATGAACGGAGGTTAGCTCGCATCATGGTTGGTGTGAGGGGTCACCTTTGAGCCGGGGTATTGTCGTGTGAGGAGAGTGATGTGTGATTGCATGTTGTGTTTGGCGCGTTGATTGGAGACGTTTGGGTTGAAGAAGTGAGGCGTTGAAGGTCTCTGATGGGACGTCAAGCGTCTCTTGTCTGGCGCGTCGCGTCTCTTTTCGTTTCGAGGACAGTTGACCTTGTGGTCGTGGATACTTCACCTGTGCGACGGGGAAGTCTGTTGATTGCAAGGATGTTTGGGAGCAGATTAGTGTTCGGGGGTACAGTAGGTCTTTTGGGCTTCCCTGATATCCCCTACAGAGGCTGAGTTTGGATAAAGAGCAGGTTGTCGGTGTTGTATTGGTGTGTTCTGCGGAGAGTTAGGACAGCAAAGCATAGTGCGCTACGAGGGCTCTGTGATGTGTGCTGTGTAAAGGATAGAG
>NW_013566455.1:5000-31911 GCF_000499605.1 Eimeria maxima | reverse complement strand
TATATATATATATATATATATAGTAGTTAGTGTTTAGTGTTTAGGGTTTAGTATTAAAACCTTACTGTGGGTCTGCGGTTGCTTGGGGTTTAAAGGCGATAAGAAGGAGCTCAACAGACATACCAAGTATTCTTGCTGCTCTTTGTAGGGAAGCAGCAAATATACCATAAGGATAAAATAAATGAGGAAGAGAAAAAGAAAAAGGAATTGATGAGCTGTACATACACTGCAAATAAACTCTTAGCTCTAAATTCTTTAACCAAGAACCTAATGGACGTAAAGAAGGATAGGATACCATTGCCCAACTTTGAGGGACCTACACAAAAAAAATAAATAAACATAAATTAAATTAATTAAATTAGTTAATTATATTAATTAAGTTAATTTAAATAAGAAATAAGAATAATTTAAGTTAGTAAAAAGGAAAAATAAGATTAATTTGAACGAATTTAGGTTATTATTGTTTTTAGGGTTTAGGGTTTACCTGGTTCTTATTGATGGCGTCAAATAGAGCTTCTGTCTCAGGAGAAGAGGCAACTAAACCCTTAATTGCAAGACGCAGCTGCTCAAGGGTTTGTGCGATGGTTTGTAACAAACACGAGAAGCGAGACGCCTCTTGTACAAAGAAAACACCTGCATACACCATCCGCAAACCCTAAACCCTAAGCTCCAAACCCTTCAGCCGGCAGGGACGTGCCCAAGACACTTCTTTACAGATGTGCCGGGAATGCTATGCATGATGATTAGCGTTTAGGGTCTAGGGTTTAGGTGATGCATTGTGCTGCCGTTTTGAGTTTCTGTGTCTCCAGTTGCCACCTTCCCTGGGGTTTAGGGTTTAGTGATTAGGGTTTGGGGTTTTGGGTTTGTTGCTATGAGCAGAACGTTGTACCGAGCGCATCTTGTGGGTGTTTGTGTGCATCTGCGTCATTTTCTGCTGCTGTTGTTGTCTCTGCTGTTCCGGTTGCTCCTGATGCTGCTGCTGATGCTGCTGCTGCTGCTGCTTCTTTTGCTGCAGCAACAGCTTTAGACACATCTACTGTCTTTGGCTCCAGCAGCAAATTCAGGCAGCTGCCAATTCGCTGCTGTATCTGCTCAACTCTTGAGAGCAGTAGCTGCTCTGCGGCAGACCCTCCTGCTGCTGCTGCTTCCCTGCAACACAAACCCTAAAACCTAAACCCTACACCCTACACCCCTAACCGTAAGCGCCATAAACCCTAAGCCCTAAACCCTAAGGCAGCAGTGTCCCGGTTATATGGCTTATTTGAGTCTCCCAACATATCCTAGGAGACACCAAAAGGGAGACAAATAGAAGAAAAGGAAAGCAGTAAAAGAAGATGAGGCAGATAAGAAGAAAAAGCATACAGATATAACGGGAAGATAGGGGAGCAACAAATGCGTACAGAGGCTGCAGGCTGTGTAGCTGCTGCAGCAGCTGTCTCCCCCTGTCTCTTTCTAGCAGCACAGCCGCAGATGCATGCAGCCCCAGTAGTTGAGGGGATGCTGCTGCTTGCGACTGCAGCATAGCAAAGGCGACGTCCAAATCCTCCTCCAGCCCAATCGGCCCCACACCTACACACAAACCCTAAACCCTAAACCCTAAACCCTGCACCCTAAAGCCTACACCCTATATCCTCTTACCTAAACCCTAAACCCTAGAACGCTATACCGTATACATACATACACCGTGTCCCTCCATATCTTTTATCTTCTAGGGTTTAGGGTTTAGGGTTTAGAGTTTGCATACCTTTGTCTGCGAGTGCTTGTGGGTCTTGTAAAATATTATCCTTAAGGATATTTTCTGCTAGACATCGAAGACAGCGGGAGTCCCAATTAGTGGTTAATCGACCACCATAAGTAACTTCGCAAACAAGACGACGAAGAGGGTCTAAAGAAGTAGAAGAGGCAGACGAAGGCGTTTCTCCTCCTACAGTTTCTCCGAAGGTCCATATACACCGCAATAAAGTTAATGATGCACCTAAATCGGCTGCACCGAATCTGTAAGATTCGTTCCATCCCAAGGAACCGAAACTACTCCTCTCCTATTAAATGACACACACAAACCCTAAGCCCTAAACCCTAAACCAACAATAAACAATAATCCCTAAGCCCTAAACAATAAACAAAAAACAATAAAACAACATACAATAAATATATCTAAGAGAAGTTGCACTTTCCCTGAAGCTTGAACATGCAACTCACCGTACACCTTAAACCCTAAACCCTACCTGTGCAATGGCATGGAAGAGCAAAAGAGACAGTTTGAGTACTCTCCAACATCGAAGTGTGTCTTTGTCTCCTTTTTCTATAATTGGTTGTTGCTTTAGCTCATTAAACCCTTCTTGGAGACAGGGCCTGCAGAAGATACTAACACTAAATTAATAGAGATTATCTTTCCGTTCCTTTACACATAAACTCCTTTGCGATGGATATTCGTTTTGAAGGGTTTAGGGTTTAGCTTATATTGTCTAGTCCTCGCATTGTTTGGGGTTCTTTACGGTTTGTGGTGTAGGGTACAGTGTTTAGGGTCTGTGGTTTAGGGTTTAGTGCTTAGGGTTTAGAGGGTTACAGGAGTCCTGTGGGTTTTTCGAGAGCGAATTTGAGGGTTTTTTGGAGAATAGAAGAGGGGAAGAAATCGGCAGGAAGGGAAGTTAAGAAAAGACGGAAATTAGGGTTAATTAAAACATCTTTGTTGCCCGCATTCAAACCCTCATAATTAGAGGATATTACATTTGTATGCACTCTTGAGCTGTCTATACACTCGATTACTTTCTGTAACTCCGCCATCCAACTCTTCGCCAAGTGGCAATTCTGCAGTAAAACCCAGCCCCCCTCTCTGCGCATTCATGCACACATTCATGTATGCATGCATGCAGGCAAGCACACACAAGTATGGCCACACATTCAGTCGGTGTACGTACACCCGATGCACAAGCTGTACAGACAGGCTGTAAATCTGCACTCATGCCCAATGGTTTACAAGGGTTTAGGTTAACCTTTACCGCAAAACTGCTTAGGTTTAAGGTTTAGGGTTTAGGGTTATTTCTTCAGGGTTCAGGATTTAGGGTTTACGGGTGTTACCGAATTGCGTTAGCGAGAACTTTGGATGCCTTAGGCCATTGTCCTCTTCCTAGAGAGATGCAATCGAACCGCGGTTTAGGGTTTTGCTGCTCAGCAAGAGAAAAGAAGGAAGATGTGGGGTCTGCTCCTGGCGAGAGCAGCACAAGCAGCGGGTTGCTGCTGTCGCTGCAGCTAACAACTTGCTCTAAGGAAGGAGAACTTAACTCAGAGAAGGATGGGCCAAGCACTTGCTCAACCACTTCTAATGCAAATGCAGCAACCTGAAACACAAACAAGACCCTACAGGGTTTAGGGTTTGGCGAATACAGTCGGACTGCTGTCCAACTTGGTCCCAGGGTTTGTTAGGGTTTGGTAGCGCATAGTAATGATTATTACGGGTTTTTACTGTTTATTATGGTTTGTTTTCGTCTATTAGGGTTTAGTGCTTATGAGGGTTTAGCGGTTAGGGGATCAATTACGTCTGAGGGTGTATGAGGGTTTGCAGCTATGCAAATAATGCCTGTCAGTTAATTCGGGCCTCGGAGGGTTTCTGAGGGTGTATGATTGTGAATTAGGATTAATGAGTGCGAATTAGGGTTTACAGCTTCTTGCTTGACAATGGAAAGTAGAAGCATGGTCTCAAATGCCCTAAACACTCTTTCTTCTTCTTTAAAGAGGGGAGGGACTTGTTTATGGATAGCGGCGGTTTGTAGCCATTGTCTCCATTTGTCTGTCTCTGCTACTATATGGACGGGGAAACGTTGAAGAGAGGAGACAGCAGCAGAAAGGGACAGTAGCTGCTGCCATTGCTGCTGCTGCAGCAACTCTGGCACAGGATTCGGCCTGCTGCTGTCGTCCGTCTCGTTGCTGCTGCAATCTTCCGACCCCCATGCCATTCCCCCCATCAGCAGCTCACTCGCCTGAGTTCGCACAAGCCCTAAACCCTAAACCCGGTTTCGCACATACTGCCCCTTCTAGAAGATGTACTCCAAAACATCCTTTTGTTTGGAAGCCCACACGCAAAACACAATGCAGGATATAGAGTCTAACTATCACGGTTTAGGGTTTAGGGTTTAGGGTTTATGGAACCTCGGATGCTTCGGGGAACTTTTCCCTTTTGAGGACTTCGGCTGCGACTGCGAAGGCGAAAGGCAATTTGTCTTTTTCAAAGAGGCCAGTGAGGGTTTGTGAATAAACCGCTAAACTTGCTGCTTCTACAAGAGCACGGATCCTATCTTCATTGGTTGCTATTGCGGCTGCTGTTGCCGCTGCTGCTGCTGCAGTTGGTGTAACAATTGGGGTTTCCGTCGCTCCCGTTGGTGGAGATAGTTGCAAGTCGGTTGCAGGCATTGCTGCTGCTAAGCCGTCTGACGATGCTGCTGCCTCTCCTGCAGCAGGGCCTTGCTGCAGCTGGTATTCCTGGTGCTGCTCCTTAATAGCTTCTGTGAAAGCTTTTAGGAAGAGCTCAAGGCTGCAAGTATACATAGGGTTTAGGGTTTGGAGCTGCTGGGCTGTAAAGAAGAGAAGAGACCCTCTAGATGCCGCGGGTTTAAAACATTTACTTATTGCTTCTAAGTCACTCATTACTATTGCTGCTTCTTTTAGTCTCTCTGCTACTGCCGCTGCTGTCTCTCTTGCTTCCTCCAGGGTGTCTGTTAGCTGCGCGTCGTCTAATATGCTGCCTCCACATGTAGACAGCAGACGCAGCATCGTCTCCTCCTAAAGCCCACAAACCAGAAACCCTATAGGTTTTAGAGTTTAAAGTTTCAGAGCTTCCTACAGTTTATGGGCTACACTGCATAGAAGCTTCCACAAGCAAACAATTCCCCCCAACATATGCTACCTCCTGTGTTTGCTTCTGCTTGCGCTCCAAGGTTTAGCGTTAGGGTTTAGGGTTTAGGGTTTACCAATTCCTGGAGCTGTCTCTGGTCAATCGCATTTTGTATTTGTATTTGAGTCTTCTGCCTCTCCGCCTCAGGGTTTTCGATTAAAACAATTTCAACCAGCAGCTGCTGCTCTAAACCCTCACGGGTGACAGAGAAGTCCACGATAGACAACTGAAACCAACGCACCAAAACCTCAACCCTAAACCCTCAGCCGAGCAGCCAGATATATCGCACACGCTTGCAAATGGCTACACTGTTGCAAGTCATTGGAGCTTGTTTTCCTCTGGGTTTTCCAACCCGACAGTGATGATAGCTTACGAGGGTTTAGGTGTCTTTGTGGTTTAGGCGGATTAGGGTATAGGGTTTGTGAAGACAGTTACGGTTTCCAAACCTTTGTAGTTTGCTAGAGTTAAGATTTAATCCCCTCGTTTAGTGTTTAGTGCTTAGGGCTTAGGGTTTCTTTCCTGCATAGCGATGTCTGGAAGGTAGTGAGGGTTTGGCAGTTTTGTCGTGAAGATAAGAGAGAAGTTCTTCTCTACTCGGATGTCCATACCCCCGAGGAAAACCCTCGGCGGGTTTTCGAGGGCTTGCTGCGGCTGCTGCAGCGGCAGCCGCAGCAAAGGGGAGAAGAAAGGTGGTATATCCTCTTCGATGTCCTCCACCTGTACAGACAGTCCAAACCTTATGCACTAAAGCTTTGCAGTCCTCCTTGACAAAGCCGGGTCATCCACAGAGCACAATATGCAGCTGCTAAGCACTTAGGGTGTAGGGTTTAGTATTTTCCGCCTTGTGGTTGGGGAGCATAGCGGCTGCTTGGGACTTTGGGTTTTGTAGAGACTTGCGAATTAGGGTTTTGTTTTAGGGTTTAGGGTTTTCTTACGAGAAGGGTTTGTCCGATGCGGACGCAATTGGCGAGTATATTTTGGATTTTATTGGTAGTAGGGTTTACAACAACAAGTTGATTCTTCTTTCGATTCTTTTTTAACCAACTTTTTGCTTGCTGCTGGGGATCGATTATTAACGCAGATCTTCCTAATTCAATTGTTCTTAAAATCACCAGCGCTCCAAAAGTAGAGGACGAATCGCCTGGTAAACCCTGCAACAAACCCTCAACCCTTAAAGGCAAACCTCCCAACAAGCCCTAAACCGTTACAGGAGAACTCTGCAACGAACACTACAGCCCTACAGGCAAAAACCCTGCAACAAACCCTGAAGCCTTAACTGCAAACTCGGCTGTCAATTTTACTGCTACTGTTGGTACTGGTGGTGCTGCTGCAATAGTGGTTCACCTGCATGCGCCACTCGTTGATCTCGACGGGGCTGGACATAATGTCTCGTAGGTCAAATCCAGGGGAGCATGCAATTTGGTGCTGCTGCAGCAGCTGCTGCCAATGCTGCTGCAGCCTTTCCCTATAAAACTCCATCAAAGGCCCCAAGTATATTAAACTTGCTGCAGCAAGGAGACTGTCTCCTTCTAAAGAAGACAAATGCTGCGCTGCTGCAGCGAGAGATTCTCGCCAACGCACCTTTCACGCACACAAATCCCAACCCTACACCCTACACCCTTAACTGCATCCACAGAGAGCGGCAATAGCCGAACACGAAAGCAAGAGGTACATATGCAAGATTAGAGGATCGGAAGGGTGATTCAAACAGTTGCAAAAATTAGCACTTAGGGTTTGCATTAAGCTTGTTGAATTAGCGTTTCTGCTAGAAGGCGAATTGAGTTTTCTAAAGTGGGGCGTCTGAATTGGCATTTAGGGTTTAGGGTTTGTTACCGCTTCTTTGGTAAGCCCCTGGGTAAGGAAGTTGGCTCTGTTAAGTCTTGTTTGACAAAGAAGCGTCTCCTTTTCAAGTGTCTCCTTCTCGCGCAGTTGCTGCTGCAACTCCTGCTCCATTTGCTGCACCTTTGCTTGCACCTGTCGGCAGCGGTTTTGTGATTCTTTTAACGCCTCGTCTGCCTCTGCGAGCTGTACATACACTCTAAATACGCAGCACCATCCTCTAGGGTTTACGGGTTTTCAGTTAAAGACAGTGGAGTTTAGGGTTTAGACCCCACTTGCAGCAACCGAGGAAGCTGGCTATGCTTATGATTTCCATACGTCATGGGTTATTGTCTTTCAGGATTAAGGTTCAGGATGTAAGGTTGATTGTGTATTTACCCTTTCGCTGCGTTGAGGGTTTAGGGTTTAGGGCTTACCCGTGCGTTAAGCTCTTCAACTTTCTTTCTTTTCGGCTCAACTTCTTTTGAAATCTTCGCATATTTGTTTATAGCCAATACCCACATGCATAGGGACATGGCGGCCACAGATTGCTTTCCCACTACTTCAGGCGTGAAGTCCGGCCTAACACACACAAACCCTTGACCCTAAACCCTAAAACAACTGAACACTTGGGTTCTAGGGCTTATTGTCCACAGCTCACTCCTGGGGAATAAACATTTGCCATACAAAGTTTAGAGTTTAGAGTTTAGGGTTTAGGCTTTAGGGTTTAAGCTCTAGAGTCTAGTGATGATACCGCTGGAGAATCTTTTCGAGCTTTTTGAGAGTTGTGGGAGATATATGCTCTTTATCAAATGACGTCAGACGATTCAAAAACCCTAAAACCACAAAAACTCTAAACCCTAAACCCTAAGCCCTCCGTCTACTCCCAGGTCATTGAAAACCATTCATGCATGTATGCATGGAAATCGAGCTAAAGGGAGGAATAGAAGGAATCCACTAAATGCAGCAGAAGAAAGGTAAATGCACAAGCTCAAGAGAGCTAAAACAAACCTGTATCGGCAAGGACCTTCCTACACTGCTCCCACTCCGTCTTCTCTCCTAATATAGTGCAGACAGCCTCCATTGTTAACATGACAAGAGGGGGAGGTTTCGCGAAGGATTTGATTTCTGTAATATCGCGCTTATCCAGGGAATCGAGAGAAGCTGCGGGATAAAAACAAGGGTTTAGAGTTTAGGGTCTAGGGTGTAGCGTTGGGGGAGCGAAAAGGGAGCCACACAGTCTACAGAGCCCAAGTGAAGAAGATGAAACACGCAATAACCAAAGACAGCAAACAGGCCTTAAAAGAAGAAACGTTACAAACCACTGAAAACGTAAACGAAAAAGTAACCAAGAAGAAAAGAGCAAAAAGGAAAACAAACAGCAAACAACGATAGAGCTCTCTAGGCCATTTAAAGCCACATCTATACATGAGAAACCCTATCCCGAGGCCCTAAATCCTAAACCACACGGCAATGCAAACCCTTGCAGCACTGCCTGATTCCGCGGCACCTTCCACCGTTTGAGCTTCAACGCCTTGTTGGCCGGAGTTGTTTGCCCAGGGTTTAGGGTTTACAAGTGTTTAGGGATTATTAGGGTTTACAAAGAGCTGCTTCTAAGGCAGGCAATGCCTCATCAAACTCCTGTTGAGCCTCTGCCTGCAACGCCAATGCTGCACTTCTATGCTGCGCAACAATTTCTCCTTCCTTAGAAACATTCTTTTCTTCTGCCTCCGCCACTGCCTTGTCCGCCTCAACTTGCTGCGACGCAAATCCTAGACCTCAAACCCTGAACCCTAAACCCTCGTAACCGCAGATACGGTGCCGGTCGCCGCCCTGGTGACTTGCTGGCGGGATCCGTACCCTAACCACTAAACTGTAGGCCGAACGGTGTAACCGCCAATCGCTAGAACCAACTAGCCCCTGCCTCAACCCTCAACCCTAAACCCTAAACTTTGCGTTTACCTTGAGGAGGGCTTCTGCCTTTGCATGCTTCTCCTGTAGGACGGGCCTCAGCTGCTGCAGCTCTCCTTGCAGCTGCTTGACTTGAACTGCTGCTGCTTCTAATTGAGCAATACCAGAACTCAGCAGCTGCAGCTTTGAATTCAAAGCACTTCGGCGTTGGCCCAGCAGCTGCTCACAAACCCAAGGTTTTAGGGTTTAGGTTTAGGGTTTACGTTTTAGGTTTCAGTACGGGTTAGGTAGATAGTGTTTAGAGTTGAGGGTTTAGGGTTTAGGGTTTAGGGTTTACAATGTTGAAGAGAGAGATGAAGTCAAGGAATGCTTTCGGGACGACATAAACAATTCTCCTCTCCCTTTCATAAAAGTGTTTTGCTTCTGCTTCTGCGCTAAGATGGATATCTACGCAGAGTTGGGATAGTGTTTTCTTGTGCTGCTGTTGCTGTTGCTGTCGCTGCTGCTGCTGTTGCTGCTGTTGTTGTTGTGATTGTTCCTGCTGCTCCTCTGGTTGCTGTTGCTGCAGCTGCTGCAGTTGCGGCTGTTGCAGCTGCGGCGTTGAAGCAGCAAATAGGTGAGCAGCAACATCAGATAAAGCAGAAGCTCCCCATACACTGAAAAATAAATATATAAAAGCTTTATTAAGTCCTGCATTTCTTCTAAGTCTTGCTCGAAGACTGCTACCAATAGGAGACAGACAAAGGCATATTCGTAGTCTTTTTAATATATTATCTCTAAACAAACTTAATATAAACTCGGTGCTGGTGCTGCTGCTAGTGCTGCTGCTGCTGGGGGTGGCGCTGCTGCTGATCAAACCACCAGCCACAGCAGCAGAGGTCAAGTCCGAAACAATCATCTCCACGGAGTCCGAATCCAGCAAACCATGCACCTACACACAAACCCTACATCCTAAACCATAAACCCTAAACCCTAGCCCCTGAACACTGTTTACATTCCAAACACTAAATCGCCCAAACAAACAACTGGTTTGTGATAGCAGTTTCTGTGTAGTGGCCCCTAGGCAAAATCAAGCTTTAAACCCTAAACCCTAAACCCTGAGCCCAAAAGCTCAAACCCGTAACCCTAAACCCTAAACTATGGATCCACCCGACCTCTCCGGTATTGGCAATGGCGTCTGCATATTCGAGTATTTGCTCATCTAGTATTTGGCTGTCATTAACCAAAAAGATTGTTTCTTTTCCTCCACTAAGACCGGCGCTCATTAGAACATCTTTAAGGTCCTCACGGAACTTGTTAAGTGCTGCGCTGCTGCGGCTGGTGGTGCTGGTGGTGGTGGTGCTAGTGTTGCTGCTGCCAGTTATTGAAGAGGATCCAGCCTCCATGCCACTACCGCCACTGCTGCTGCTGCTTGTGGTACTCTGCTGCTGCTGCTGCGAGCCGGTCCAAGAGTCTCCTGCAGAGTCCTTGCTGCCGTCGGCATGGCATTCAAATTCTTTCTGCAACAGTAAATGCATGCAAATGCTGCTGCGAATTTGCTGTAGCAGCAGATGAGGCGCTGCATATACAATCTTTGCTTGTTTCATTCTCATCTTTTATCTTTTGTTATTTGTCTCTTTTTTCTGTGTCTTCCCTTCTTTATATCTGTCGCTATGCTCTAGTATATGGCTGTCTTTGTGTGCTATAGCAGCAGGAGTGGCAGCAGCTGCTGCTGCCGCCGCCACTCCTGCTGCTGTTGCGGTTTCTGCTGCTGCTGTCGTTGCTTCTGCAATTGTTGTTAATCCTATGATTCCTGTTGGTGTTGACTCCTATTATTATTTTGGCTAAAATGAGCAAAGATCGATAAGCAAACATACTAAAGCATAGCCCCGAATGCATGCAGCAATTCTTGCAGTGGTTTGTTTGCCTGTTGCCCCCACACCGAGAAGAATGACATTTCCTTGGGGATATTTGAGGTGTCGGCAGAGGGCAACAATGCGTTCTGCTGCCTCTGGAAAGAAGACAACAGGGTTTGCTGCTGCTCCTGTTGTATCGCCTTCCGTGCCTGTCTGCAGCATGCTAGCTGCTTCTTCGCTGTATTGATGCAGAAGCAGCAGCAGCTGCTCCATAGGTGGAGCCTCGCGGTAATGCAGCTGCCCCCTGGAGAAGCAATCGCCCCATAAGTTCAAGTAATTCCCACTTTTCTGTTGCTGTTGCTGCTGCTGCTGGGCTGCAGCAGCCGCTGCAGCAGAATAATACAACCGCCGCGTCGCTAAATCCCTCAACAACTCCTCCAACCACTCTCCCTCCTCCCGGCTCATCAGACGGTCTCCAAATGTCCTCTTGCACTCGTGCATCCACAGCCTGAAACCACAAATACTAAACCATAAAACCTACACACTAATCCCTGACCCCTAAAGCCTAAACCGTAAAATCAGGTACACGCCAAAAGCCCCTTACACGCCAACACCTTGGTCGTTCCACCTCGCAAGAAACAATGATAAAGCCATAACCGCAAACACCAAACCCTAAAACCTGAACAGTAAACAGGCACCTGACAAATGCATTTCTTGGGGCAATTGCATCTGCATCTGCAGATATTAGGCCTTGGAACAGATTCTTAAGGTGACGGAAATTGAACAAATATGTTGGCCGCGAGGGCGTTGGCAGCAAAGTCATCTTCACTTGTCTATAGAGCTCTGTGCGCCCAACTCTCGCAAACCCTAAACCCTAAACCCTAAACCCTGAACTTTAAACCCTAGACCCCAAAGGCCAACCCTAACGCGAGCCGCCTTGAAATGTGCCTTCAGACAGGGGAAACTCCAGCTGTTCGCTGAGGGGGATTCGAGGAATAGGATTTCGGGTTTACGGTTTAGCGTTGAGGATCGTACCAATGCTAGCATCAACGATGGCCTTAGCCTGAACTCGGAGCTCCTGTTTCGCCCCCTGAAGAGCACGGAATTCCACGAAAACCCTAAACCCTAAAGTTTCAACCCAACACATTCTAGAAGAGCGCCTACAGGTTAAACCCTCACCAATGTGCTCTACGCCGTGAACCCAAGCCTCATCCCATGGGCCGTAAGACCCAAACGCTTTGGCTATGCACCCTAAACCCCCACCGGAACTCCTCAGGAGTGTTTACGGGTATGTCTGTAGGGGCTTGGGGCCTTGAGTGGGTGTATGAGAGTATTAGATGGTATACAGTGGGTTTGAATGACTGTAGACTCATAATGAGGATTTCCGACGTTTACGCATAAGGCTTCAGAGGGTTTATAACCGACTAGTTTCGCTATTGAGGGTTTCCCTCGTGTATGATTCGCATTTGTTTGTGTGTGCGAGGACGAGAGTTTACGAGGGTTAAGGAGGGAGTTTGAAAGCTAATGAGTATTTACGAGTGTTTCTGAGGTTTTAGGCTATTTGAAAAATGTAGACAACAACAATAAGGGTTAAATTGGTGCATTGTGGGTGTCCAAGGGTTTACAATCTAGGGTTTAGGGTTTACGATGTGTGCGAAGTGGGTTTCAAGGATGGTCTGGAAGATCTTTTGAGTAGAACAATCATCCATATCAGAAACTAAAATGCCTTGGAAGTGTCTAGACAGCCGAGGAGAGAGAAGAGGACGACCAGCTGTGGGGTCAGCAACAGAAAGAATAAAGAAGAGCCTCTCAACCGCTTTCCAGTGCATGCGTTTCAAGTCATAGAAGCCCTGAACACACCTAAACCTTAAGTCCCCAAACCCTAAACCCTAGGCCCCAAAACATGCCTTAACAATCAGCAAGACCCTACGCCCTAACCCTTAACCTTTGAAAGCCATAAACGTGCAAACACTAGAAACAAAGTTCACACCCTACGTCATATGCCTTCAACCCTCAACACGAAGCACGAAGCGATACAGCCTCCTCCGATGCAGCGGTCGGCTCTAGGGTTTAGGTCCCCGATGTTGGGTTTGAGGGCTTAGGGTTTACGAAGTACTTTGAATTCTTCTATTTGCCTGATGAGCTCAGCTGTTGGCTGAGACCCGAAACTGTCAGGAAGAGGTAGGTTGCAATCATCTAACCAAACAATGCAATCGTGGTTGGCTGGAGGTCCTAGCTGCACACAGTAAACCCTAAACCCTAAACACGAAACAATACACGGTTGTTTGGCAGGCGCACCAGAGGGTTTGGCTGATTTACGTTCATTACGAGTCATCCCGTCAATAAATAGTCTACCCAACCGAAGAAGCCTCGGAATCTAGAGTCTAGGGTTTAGGGTTTAGAGCTTATGGTAAAGGGTTTGACCAGGGCTTTTCGCTTCGTCTCGAGTTTGGATTCAAGGAGCGCCTGCAAGGTTGCAGGTTTTATGTTTGAGGAAAACCCTAAAGAAATAACTTGAACCCTCTCTTCGCGCTGCTTTTGTTGCAGCAGTTGTTTCATTAAAGCCGTCTTTCCTGCTCCGCTAGGTCCTAAACCCTCACAGAACAACAACAACGGCGTCTTAACCTTACAGTCTAAACCATAGTACTGCTGCCAACACTGTAGCCCCTGCGGTTAAGAGGAAAGCTTCATGTGGGTGTGTGCGGTAGAGAACGGTGTGGGATATGCAGGTATGGTGGCCTAGTGTCTGTTGTCTACTGTTACTGTTTAGTGCTTAGGGTTAAGGGTACCGCTGAGGAGAATAGGTATTTTTCCTTTGATGAGAAGTTCTACCATAGAACGCATGCGAATGGTTTCTTTGGAGGGAACGAGGAGGGAGTGGAAATCTGCAGTAAGATCGATGGGATCGTCGGGGATCGTCTTCTCCCAAGGGATAAAGTAGGCTTTATGTCTCTTAGCCTTTTCTAAGGCTTGAGGGTCTGTAAGTTTTATTTTGGTTTCCTTTGGTGGGGGTTTGTCTCCTCCAGCTCCTTCTTCTCGAGGGCTCGGCAGGCTCGGCAGTGGCTCTTCTTCCAGTGTAGGTACACCTGAATTGCTGCGCTTGCATGTAAGAGAGGCATTTGCTTTCAGCTGTATATTTAAGCATAAATCAAGCACATCTGCTCCCCGAGGTAAAGATACATACTCTTCAAATAAATCCTCACAAAAACGAGAAAAAGAAAACACATCTTGCATGCAGCCGCTGCCGCCAACACTCCAGACGAAGCAGAAAAAGAAACAAGGGGCCAACAAAAACTCTAACTCCTCTGGGGTGTACAGACATCTCGGAGGGTCTGCATGCACGCTGCTCGCGCGCTGAGACATGCGACGGCCTTCACGCAATACATAACATCAAACCCTAAACTCAAACCACTTGCAATAAACCCTAATTAGTTCCCTTAATGCTACATACGCACCCCATGTTCACCGCACACTGGTTATGGGGTGCCCGTACGAAACACTAGGGTTAGGGGGTTGAGTCACGGTTTATTGACAGGGTTTATGGTTTAAGGCGCCCGCTAATCGTTAGGGTTTGTTGTACTGTTAGGGTTTAGGGTTTACTTTTGCTGTCAGTCGGTTCCCTGTTTCCCTTTTGTCTTGGGTCGGGAGCCGTCGGGTGTACAGGCAGTTCGAGTAGCGCTATGAGCATTCGGAATATTGATTGAACAATTGCCTCTGCGCTAAGCGTGCTGGTGCTGCTGCTGCTGCCGCTGCTGTTGGTGTTGTTGCCGTCGTTGCCGTTGTTATTGTTGTTGTTATTGTTATCTGAATCACCACTTGCTTTCTCGGATTGAAGGAAGACTTGACAAGGAGGAATCGAAAGCTCAAAGAGGCCCCGCAAAGAACAAATAAACTCGCGGGGCACCAAATCCGCCAGTCTGTGCACCGCAGCCCCAATATACGCACACCCAAAGATTTAGGGTTTAGGGTTTATGATTTGCGTGTGAAGGCTGGAACAACTCTAAAGCGAGCTCACCTCACATGCAAAGGCAGCAACCGCAAGGACAGCAAAACAGCAACAGCAACAGCAACGAAAGCGAAAGAAGCAGCAGCAGTAGCAGTAGCCGCACCAGCTCTAGCAGCAGCACCAGCAGCACCAGCAGCACAGCAACAGACCTTGCAAGATATGCTTCCATGATATGCTTCCAGTGGAGTACTTGAGAGGAGACATAAAGCATCCCGCAGCGACTGACAGTTGCAGGCGATGCAGCCTCTAAATCAGAGACTTCAAATAGAAGGCGAATCGAAGGAGTTAAGCGGATTCTCTCACCTGCGCAAACCCTAAACCTTAAACCCTAAACCCTAAAACGCCTAGGGAACCCTCAACCGTAAACCATCATTTTAAATTCCAACGCACACATTAACTGGTCAAGGCGGAAGACTACACTAAACGTGCAAGGAAAATCCTTCACCGTCAAACACAAACCATAAGCCCTAAACACTAATCCGTAGGTTGGAACCCTTAATAGATACAGGGAAGGATTTTAGCAGGGCAGGCAACTGCTGGAGCAGTGGTTTTGAGATCAACCAGGACGATTCGAAGCTTGTTTAGGGCCTAGGGCTTACAGAGCGTCTGCCTGTCCTAAAATACGTTATTGACAGTTTATGGTTTACGGTATACCGTTGGGTATACAGAGCATTTGCTAGCTATCGATTATTTAGGGTTTAGGGTCTAGGGTTTACCATTGGGTAGACAGAGCATTTGGTTGTCATCAAGTACAGTATTGAGGGATTCAACCCAAAGTGAGTCGATGGGTCCATCGAAGATAAGGATTTGCTTTTTAGGTTTCGATTGATTTTCTGCATATTCACGAATAATTAAACTTGAAATTCCGTCACTCCATTCTTTTGTTGTTTCATTAAAAACTCCCAATAATTCTGCTGTTGTTACTGCCTTAGGATTCACTGTGCGGCATTGCACTGCAGCAGCAGCAGGTCCCCAGATGCTGCTGCTGCTGCTCATTCTGCTGCTCAGTCTGTTGCTGCTGCTGCTGGTGCTGCGGTCACGAGATGCGGAATCGTCTTCTCCAGCCGCTTCCTCATCAGCCTCTTCTGCTGCCTCTTCTGTTCCTCCTGCTGCTGCGCCGCCGCCGCCACCACCACTGCTGCTGCTGCTGCTATTTGTTGCTCCAGAAGTGCTGCTTGTTGTTGCATCTGCGTCGGTATCGGCATCTTCAGCAGCAGAAGCAGCAGCAGACCACGCAAAAGAAAGAGAATGTGTTGCAGCAGAAATCGTGCTACTCTTCCCTGTACCCGCTGAACCCAAGACAATTGTCCCTCGGCGCGACTCCAACAATTGACGCAAGTAAACCCCCAATTGAACACTTTCCGCGTGAGGCACCAAGCTGCACACCCACAAGCACTAAATCCATAACCCTTAACCCTAAACCAAAATCAACGCCAAGCCTTTCATCTCACTTAACCATAAAACCGTATGTACAAAACTCGACGTGCTACACCCGACGCGAGAAAACGTCCATAAAACAGAAGGCTACAGTCTAAACAATAGACTCTACAACGGCATATCAAGCCCTAAACCCTAAATCTTAAACCCTAGGCGATGTACAACAGCAACGATGAGGACAAACTTCAGGGACTGTCGGCTGAGTAGTAGAAGTTCGAACATAGAAGTTCGAGCTAAATTATAAAACCCACACACGTCACTACCCTAAACGTTAAACCCTAAACCCTAAAGCCTACTCGAGAAACTTCATGGCTTCCCGAATTTCTTGTTCAATAGCATTTTCCTTGTCTGCTTCCTCAAGAACTTGAGGGAAGAAATCCTGAAGAAGAGCTTGGAAGATGGGCTTATCTTCAGCCGTAAACTTGGATTCGTTTGAATCTCTTCGTCACAAAACACCCAAGACCTTAACTCCAGACCTTAGCACCCCAAACCGAAACCCTAATATATAAACCCTAGACCCCAGAGCTGAGATTCAGAACCGCCAGCTGCACGATCCAACCAGAGTAGACCAGAAAACACGCTTATGTGCTCATCGCACCGACCCCACATCAAAATCGCAAACCCTAAGCCCTAAACCCTAAAACCCTACTCCATTATCACCTGATAGCCTGGGCGAGGGCTGCTTCTTCCGATTTGTTTGGGTGTTCTCTCCTGATTTCTCCTGCTCTCAACAGCGCAGCCTTGGCTGCCCTGAGGCCGAAGTCGTAGTGAATTTGGGGCGACAGCTGAACAGCACTGCCACAAACCGTAAACCCTAAACCCTAGCCCCTAAACCCTAGACATGAAATTGGTAGAGCGGTGTGTGGTTGTACGTAACTGGCACAAGCGCGGTGCATGGTGGGGAGGCAATCAGGATGGGAGGGTTTATTAAGGGTGCTGCATTTAGGGTTAAGGGTTTGCCTGCTGGGCGCAGAGCTTGAAGAACTTGACAAATTTGTTTGCTAGGGTCTTCGAGTGTTTAAACCCTTGAGCAAAGATAGTAATTTCAGCGATTGCCTCAAAGTCAGGGACAACCATCGCAACGGGGCGGAAGAGACACTGCAGATTCTGTGGCAGTTCTGCTCTTCCTCCATAATTAGGGTTAAGGGTTGAGAAGATGCCGCAGCTAGCACATACAGACGGCCCGTCCTGAAACCAAACAACAACAGCAGCAGTAACACCACCATCAGCAGCAAGAACAGCAGCAAAAGCAGCAGTAGCAGCAGTTGCTTGCAACCCTCCTGAAGTTCATGCAGTAAAGACCCTCGCTCTTCCCTCATCCCATTCGAGCTCCAAATCCTCCTACTGTTGGGGTTTGCATGCATGCATGCACACACAGACGCATGCATGCACTTATGCACGCGTGCATACATGAATGCGTGCCCAGGCTCATGCATGCGTGCGTTTACGTGGGGCTTGTCTGTAGTAGGGCCTTGGGGATTGGTGGTGGCTGCAGTCATGAGGAGATGGCGCATGCGCAGCAGTTGCTGAGCAACGACAGATAAAACCTCCAAGTCCAATCGATTGAATTCATCCAAACACGCCCAGGCGCCGCTAGCCAGCACACCTGCACAAAGCCTAAGCACTAAACGCTAAACCCTAAACCCTAGCTGATGGATGGTCAAACACCGCATGCAGAAAGAAGCGCAGGAGCAGCAACAATAAGCAAACAACAACAACCAACAACAAACAAAGTAAACGCAAAACTAACACCAGCAAGCGAAAAGATGAAGAACACTATATAAAAGAGAACATGCAAAATAGGGTTTGCTGACCTGCAAAGACTTTATCCAATACGTACAAATCGACAGCCTCGGAACAGTTCAAAACGACACACAAAAACCCTAACACTTTAGCCAGTTCTTTTACTGTTTCTGTTTTTCCTGACCCTGCAGGCCCTGCTATGCTGCTGTTCAAAAATAATTCCTTTAACGCAGCTGAATAAACAGACAAGAACACGAATTCACAGACACAGACACACGCATAGAGATGTGCAGGCGTGCATGCGTAGACAACTAGTTTACATAGAAATCAGGGTTTAGGGTTCTGTTCCGGCTGATGATCTGTAAAGGGTTTATTGTTTAGGGTTTGCGGACTGGTGATGGTTAGCCAGCAGCGGTCTGTAAGAGGAGTTATGACCAGCCGCTGTGGGGCCCCTAAATATTCGTTTCCGTAGCTAAATTCAGCTGTTAGCTGCACAATGGAAATTGATTCAATTTCGTCGTCCCAGTAGTGTCTCAGCTGCTTCTGCCAGTCAAACCTGATCCGCACACCCTAAATGCTAAAGCCTAAACCCTTAACCCTTAACCCTCAACCCGAAAGCAAAACCACTAAACCCTTGAATGCTGCTCGTGCAAAACTCTAATTCTCGAGCTGCGAAAACCTAAAGCGCACGCATTCAGCCCTAAGCCCTAAACCCTAGAGTTGTTGGTGGTGAGGTTTCTCACCCATCAGGGTTTGTGAGGTTTATCTGGATGAGGGTTTCGAGCACATCGCGGTTGTGGAGGGTTTGAATTGCCAACGCAGAGACGGCAAAACGCTGAAGCGGAGACAAATCGCGATGAACAGTTGCTGTCAGCTGCTGCAACAGCAGAAGCTGCTGCTGCTGCACCATCTCCAGCTGCTGCCCGCCAGCTGCAGCAGAACCAATAAAGGAACATATAAGCTACAAGTCTACGCACTAACCAAAGCAGATGGCAGAAGAAAAAGAAAGAAGAGGCACGAATACGCAACAACCCTAAACCCTAAATCCTCGATTCTACGTTGCTTAAAAAGGCAGCGGAAGCAGCAAAACGCTAACCACTAAACCCCCAAAACTCTTGTATTTTCGAGGCCTTTAGTGGTTATGGTTTAGTACTTTCTAGGGTTTACTTGAGAGCGCTTCTTCGACATCCATCGTCCAAAAGAGTTGCGATAGGCAGGCAGAGATTTGCGCTGGGGTTTGGAACACCCACTCGTTTGGTGGCTGTCCATACACCTGAGCTTTTGTTGTTTTCATTAGGGTTTGGATCGTCTTCTTCATTGTCATTTCCAAGTCAGTTAACCACTTCTCCACGGGACCACGCAACTTAAAGCTCTTGTAAAATGGCACGCGCTCTCCCTCCGCGGATATCATTCCTAAAAGCAGAGTTTAGGGCTTACCGTTTAGGGTTTAGGGTTTTGCGATTTATGGATGCACGGAAGTAGGCTCTTCAGCACTCTTTCACGACTGCTGCGTGCTGCACTGTCACCCCGACAGTATCGTGCTCGAATTTATGATTTAGGGCCTAGGGCTTCCGCCACCTGCTAAGTCGGGGTTCTTCCCATCGCCTTCTTGCCACAACGAATAAAGATTTGCAAAGCACTTCCGCAGGATTGGCTCAACAGACTTGAGTTGTCTGCCTTGGCTGACAAGACCCAAAAGTTCTTTGTTGGACAAAAAGTAGAAGCGCGGGAATAACTCCCTTTTGCTCTGCAAAAACACCGGCAAACCCCAAAGCCTAAACCCTAAATCCTAAACTCTACACCCTACACCAGGATACTCGCTGTGGTTGGGGGGTTGTATCTGAGCGTCTTGCTGTTTAGGGTTTAAGATTTAGGCTTTACACACCTGTAGGTAGTCTTCGAGTCCGCGTTTGACTTCATCGAGAGTAGAGGAGAGCTTTTTGAGGGTTTCCAATCTTCCTTCTTTGTTGCATGCATTGAGGCAGATATTATATTCTAAAACATCGAGATAAATAGTTTTAATTTGCGCATCTGCTGCAGCAAACTTTGATGCCTCAGATGCCAATTGTTTGCGAATATCCGCAGAACTAAATATTGCATGCAAAGACAGCCAACTGCTCTGTACTGCCTGCCACTCTTCGAGTGTATCTTGAACTCGGGCTAAGTCGCCCTGCAACTCTTCCACCTCCGTTCTCATAAATGCGCCAAATGGCGAAGCTGTACGCACACCCTAAACCCTGAACCCCAATTCCTTTACACCCGAACATACACCCAGCACACACAAATCTTGGAAAATACAAGCACGACGCAAACAGCAAACACTCCCACAGTCGAAACAACTACAAACCCTAAATCCTAAAAGCTACCGAAAAAGCACTAAACCCTAGGCCTGAACACTGAACTGTCTACCCAAAGGCTTGTGCGTAAAGTCCGACACCCACAAAGTGCATAAACCCCTCACAGTCCTAAACCCTTCAATGCCAACGGGATCCTCGAAACCCTAAACCCTAAACATCCGATACGCACCAGCAATAGTGTTGACGCTAACAAGTGAGTCATCGAGAGTGGCAATGACATCGTCAAGACACCCGAGAATAGAGACATTGTCTTTGGAAACCCTTTTATTAACTAGCGGCAGCTGCAAAGAATCCCAAGTTTGCCTCAATGAGTGCAGCAAACCCTCAAGGGTTTCCTCGGCTGTAGCATCCGATGATAGCGTCTGCAGCCCAACCCAGACAAGACCCTATTCTTAAACCACAAACCCTAATTAACCATACCCGCAGCTGTGCAATTCAAATACATGTGTCGGGGTTCTCCCATTGCGCGATTTGAGCTAGGAGTATTTTTGAAGGTGTTTATTGTGGGCCTCTTGATAGGGTTTAGGGTTTAGGACAAATGTACGAGAATTTCGGGTGTTTCCTTGAGGCGTTTGATGCTGGCGAGGTCGTTGAGAAGAAGGGTCTCTGACTTTAAATCTACTTCATCACCAATTAAACCCTTAATTGCATTCCAATGTCTTTGCCGCAAGGCAGGGTTTCTCAGAGCCTTAGCAACAGCGAGGGATTCTCTGCAAGATGCAAGGGAGATTTGAAGGGTTTGGTATAGTGGCTGACACCCCAAAAGACCTGCCAAACCTTGCAGGCTCTTGGAAAAACCCTGGACACAAACAATTTGACAAACCCTAAACCCTAAACGTCACATGCTTGTGGCTCCCCCTGGACATCTCTGTGGCTTTTGTTCAACCCTAAAAGGGCAGAAACCCCCCAAACCTCAGGGCTTGTGGTTTAGCGTCTAGGGTTTAGGGGTTGGCGTGCCTGAACGGTGGTTTGAATCTGCGGGATGTCCGCCTTCCAGAACAACTGTTGTCCCATAGAGGCGCTGAATTCCTCGAACTCTGTTTTTAACTGCAAACACTTTTCTAAGTCCTTGAACAACTGCATTGTCTCCTCGAAACCCTCGAACGGGGTCGGATCCACCCGCAGAACCTCCTCGCACCTGGACAAACCCTAAACGCTAAACTGTACATCCTAAGCCGTAGCATGCGTCGGAGGGCACAACTTTGGAAGTAAAATGAACCAGAGATTGACGAAGCGTTTAGGACAAAGGGGGGCTCTTTTGGTAATTAGATGAGCTAACCTCTTGCATTTTTCCACTTCTGTCTTTAAATCTTGCAGTTGTTTATCGAGACTGTGGAGAATAGGCTCTACTTGGCTTAAGGTAGTTTCTGCTTCATATAGTTTAGGATCGCGTAGATCCTGTTGCAGCACTGCAAGCTTATCTCTTATGAGAGGAGTACAAGCCTCCAATTCCTCTTGGAAACGCTTTATACTTCCTTCTACAGAATAAGCTGCAAACTGCAGTTGCGTTCTGAGAAAAGAGCCACAAATTAGGGTTTAGGGTTAGGGGTTCTGGGGTCTACAGAATAAGCTGCAAGCTGCAGATGCCTCCTGCGAAAAGTGCCAAAGATTCGGATTTAGGGCGTATGTTTTAGAGGCTATGGCTTAACGTTTGGGGATTAGGGCTTTGGAATTCTAGGGTCTAGGCTTTTGGGTCCTGGGCCGAGGGTTTGCTGATGTGGTTTGAGGGATTTGGGTTTCAGACTTAGATAGTAGGGTTTATGGTTTGGGGCTTACCGGAGGCCCGCAAGTCCCTGAGAGAGTTCGGCAAAAAGGGTTTTGGTGGTTGCATCGATTCTTAATGAAACCCTCTTTAAAATATCCAGGAGTCCAGACACCCGAAGAGCATTTGCTTCGATTGCAGGTAGGGTTTCCTTCTGCGTCTCCGCTAAGAAACAGTTGAAGTCCACGTACTGCAAACACAGCCTAAACCCTAAACCCCAACTCCTAACTCCTAAAATCTAAATTCGGGATGCGTTCTCTAAGAACAGACGACCAGCAGCCCAAACCAGAAGCTTGCTAGAAGCCCTGCGGCAACTCCTTTTGCAGCCAGCAGATGCAACAAACATACCGTAAACCTTAAACCCTAAACCCTAAACATGATACCGTAGTTCTTGGGGCTTACGGAGTTTATATCTTGAGGAACAACTGAAAGTTTTGCATTGGTTGTTGATATTTCCTGGAGCAGTTTTGTCATGCTGCTATTTGCCAGCTGCGGCGCAAACCCTTAAAACCCTAAACACTAAACCCTAAACCGTAAAGCCTGAACCCAAGGGCGTTCAGCAAATGCACCAGTCTTGTGACATGTTCTTGAGAGATGTTGAACTGCGGACGCACGTGGGAACGAGAATTTAGGGTTTAGCGTTTAGGGTATATTAGGGTTTAGGGATTGGTGTATGTGGATCCCTGCCTGTGGCAAGTAGCTTTGAATCGAGCCCATTGATCTCTTAAGGGATGGCAAAAGGGTTTTCTGCAAACGAGAGATATCTAAACAAAACAAACCCTGGCCCAATTGAGGAGATAAAGAAGAGACTTCGTCAGCATCTCGCTGCCACGCGCTCAGGGTTTGGCTGCATATACACCCGCACAACCCTGCCAACAAGGGTTTAGGGTTTAGGTTTTAGTGTTTAGGGCTAGGAGCTCCCCTTCAAGGGTCAGGGGTCATGTCCCAGGCCCTGCCCCTTAATAACTAAGGTGTAGCATTTAGGATTGGGGAATGGGGCGCCGGAAGCTAGGCTGTACGGTGCAGGGCTTAGGGTTTAGGGTTTAGGGTTTGGGCGGTCGACGCACTCAAAGTCAGTCACTTCCATCTTCTCCAGGGCGGCGGTGGAGAGGCTTTCGCTATTGTTATAAACCTCAACATATTTCTGCAAGCAACATGTTCCCGAAACCTTAACCCATAAACCATAAACCCTAACCCAAAACCCTAAGTTGTATTGAGCTGCATGTGCATCTCTGTTTGCTGCGTATGCCGCCCGATTCATTCTGTTGTTGAGTGTTCTTCTGTGTTAAATAGGTACAACCGCTTGTTGCTGGTTTATTGCTTTAGGGTTTAGGGCTTAGTGATTAGGGTTTGGCTCACAGTAAAGCCCTCTGCAGCTGCAGTGACCCTATCAAAGAGAGAATCGACAAGCTCGAGGGTTTTGCGTGTTAACTGTGGCAAAGATGATTCTTCGCTCTGTAAAAAGGATGGGAAGGAGCGGCAGGCTGTTTCCTCTCCTATAGAGTCTGTTGACACAAACCCTAAACCCTAAACCCTAAACCTTACACTCTAGTGCATAAACCCTACTATTCATGTTGTACAAGCGACACCCTAGACCCTAAACCCTGAGTCACCGTGTTTCTTTGTGAGACATTGGCAGCTGTTGTAGGAGAAGAAGGTCCCTCTCCGTTTCACTAGATACAAGGTTTAGGGTTTAGGGCTTCGGGTTTACCGAAGCCTGTTAAGGGACTTGTGAATGCCGCCATTTCATCAGCAGTAATAAACGAAGCAGTAGAAGAAAGAACAGAAAATGTCTCAGAAAGAATGCCTCGAAAGAATTCGACAAAGGCGGACCTAAGAATAGTTGCAGCAACACGGCAGCTAAATCCTTGTAGGGTTTAGGGTTTAGGGTTTAGGGTTTGGAGTTTTGTGTCGCCTCTAAGTTGTGCCTGTGGTGTCTCCTTTCCCTTGTAATGTCTCTCCTCTTGTTTCCTTACTTTTGAGGAGACAGCGATACACCGGAGCGGCTAAGCTCGAGCTGTACGAGCAGCAAGGGTTTGGTGCCAGACAGAACAGAACCTGCTGTTGCTGCTGCTGCTGCTGTTGCTGCTGCTCCCCCAGCGCTGCGGCCTCTGGAATCCCCCAGCTTCCTTGCATTCTGTTGCAAACGACGCTGCTGCTGCTGCTGAGGCTTCCGCTGCTGCTGCTGCTGTTGCTGCGATTGCTGCTGCTGTTGTTGCTGCTGGGAGCCGTCCCCTTCCTTTGCCATCTTTTCAAACGACGCCTGAGGAACAATCAATTCAACATGTCCTCTAAACCCTAATCCCTAAGTCACAGACCCTAAACCCTAAACTCTACACAACAAACCTTAAATCGTACAACCCAAAGCATACGCCTAAACTGTAAACCCTAAACCGTAAACCCTAATTTTTGGCTGACAAGTCCATCGATGAGTCTTTGGGTAGCGTTTCTGGCGAAGTCCATTAGAGCGGCCTCGAAGAGGTATTGACAAACTCTAATAAAGCGAACAAGTCGCCTACATTGCATGCGAGTTGTTGCTTTCTCTGTATAAGAGACAGAAAGCCCCCCTTGAGGGTTGCTTCTATGGGTGTTCCGGCTTGCAAGACTACTAATGCCGTGAAGGCCACGGCGCTCAAAACCTCGAGCTGAGCACAGCACACGGTAAACCCTAAACCCTAAACCCTAAACAATTGTTCAACAACAGCGTCTCAAAGCAATTGAACTTCCCAGTAGATTGCTGCCAGCTGGGAACCCATGGCGTTTTACCCATAGGGTCTAGGTTTGCGGTTCAGGGTTTATGAAATAGGGTTTATGGTTTTGCCTCTAGGGTTTAGGGTTTTGCCTGGCTGCTGCATTTCGTCTCCCCTTTGGCTGTGTCCAAACCCGCTGCACTGCAGGAAGTCTTGGAGAGAGTTCGCGCAGGCCTTTTGAATCTGCATGCGCAACTGCAGACCCTAAACCCTAAACCCTACGACACAGACCCTAGACCATAGACCCGGACTCTAAACCCTAGACCGTAGACCCGAAACCCTACACCCTAAAATCGCACTCTAAACCCTAAACCCTCAACTCTGAACCTTAGATCATGAACCCTCCTGTAGTAGGATGTTTGTTGTTTACTTCTGAAACGACAGCTGCCCAGAGCCTTTGAAGTCCTGTTGCGAATTGTTGTTGTTTGCTTTTTTGTAGTTCTTCTATCTGCTGTAGTGACACCACAGAATCTCCTGGAGCTGTTAATACATCCCATGTTGCAACTTTCATTGCAAGGGAGCGAACAGAACATAAAGAAGGACCAAGAATTTTATTAAGAGGAAATAAATTCTTCTCTAAAACTTCGGCACAATTCCTGCAACATCATACAACCCACAAACCCTAAACCCTTCTCGAGGGTTTCCAAACCCTATTTTGCAGCTGAGGCCTCCGCGGCGTCCCGTTTCACCTCCTACAGTATAGGGGTTTGTTGATTAGGGTTTATAAGGAATAGACCCGACTTGTTGTTAAGGGTTTATTAGGACTGATGGAGACTAGGCTTTTAGGTTTTATAAGTAGGGTTTATTAGGAGTAACGTGTGAGGGTTTAGTAGATATATACCTGAATCGCATTTCCCTCATGGCGGTTTTCCAGAGGGCGATCATCCTCCATTTAGGATAATTAGAGAAGAAAGGAACTTGAATAAGAGAAGCATATAATTCTTGTTCTTTTTTCCATTGATGTACAGATAAACAATCTGTTCCTTTTGCAGCATTATAATGCAATACTGCATGCGTTGACAATGTTAAATAATCTTGAGGGTTTATGGCGTCAAATGGTACAATCTCGTAACTGTAAGGACCTCGCCTGTCCATACAAACAAAACCCTAAATCCTAACACGCCATTGTGCCCCCTACGCTAAAGCCTACAATGCAACCCCCTAAATGCTATCAGTCACCCTTAGCTGAGAGGTCAAACCCTCATTGGATGGTGTAAGCCTTCTAACACTGCTCTAATGCAGCAACCGCTATGCAGCAGCAGCAGCAGCAGCAGCAATAACAGCAACAGTAACAGCGCCAGAGACAGCAGCAGCACAGCAGCAGCAACAGCAACGGCAGCCACATCAGCAGCAGCAGCAGCAAACCTGTTCATGTAGCAGAACTCATCCGCTAATGATCTGTGTCCCAGCACTAAGTCTATGAATTCCGACGGCTGTAAGTGCGTGGTCTGCTGCTGCTGCTGCTGCTGAGCATTGCTGTCCGTTGCAGCAGCACCAGTTAACTGAACCAAAGACAACAGAGCTGCTTTTTTCACAGAGGATAGATAAAAGACAACAGCAACAACAGCAGCACAAGAAGCAGTGGCAGCAGCAGCAAACCGTTACAGCAGCAACAGTAGTACTAACAGCAGCAACTGCAGTAGCCACAGCAGCAGCAACAGGCGTATGAGTGGCTAACTGCATGCAACGGCCAATACAACATCTTTTGCTTGCCCTTCCCACTCTGTCGTTTCTAATGACACCGATGGTCTGCTCGTTATCTCTCTGTTGCACTTGTTGTTGCTGCTGCTGCTGTTGCTGTTGCTGTTGCTGCTGCTGCGCTGCTGCTGCTGCAGCTGCAGCTGCTGCTAGCGCTGCGGTCTTTTTTGTTTTTGCCTTTGCAGCTTCCGCGTCCTCGAGCTGTTTCAGCAGCACACAGGTGGGAGCAACGCATGTGTGTGGCATTGGATAACCAGGAGGCAGAGTATATGAGGGGATATGCCCTCTTGCTGCTGCTGTTGCTGCTGCTTCATTTGCTGCTGCTGCTCGGGAGTTCGGCGCGGCGGCAGTCATTTGGGTAGGCGAATCGGCATCCTGTGCAGGAACAGGCAGCACCCCGCTTGAGACGCTTAGGGTTTATGGTTGATACTCGATGGTTTGGGGTTTAGGGTTTAGCGTTGAGGGTTAGAAGAACTCTGCACATAGGCTTTGGGGCGCGACGGGCTTGCGTGCACTGGGCGGTGAGTGTTTCTGCCCCAACCTTAAACCCTATATCCCAAACCCTTAACCATAGACCCCAAGAGCTGAGGCCTAGCGGCTGCTGGCTAGAGGTGGAAGAAGGCAGTGCAAACCCTAACTCTTCCTAGAAGCCTATACTGTAAACCCTAAACCGTCCTCTATAGCACACCTGAGCTACACCTTCCGA
>NW_013566454.1:0-32153 GCF_000499605.1 Eimeria maxima | reverse complement strand
TGTCAAAAGCGGTTCTGGTCACGTGCGTGTTACAAGTACAGAAGTTGGTTTAGAGTGTGCGTGTCATGAAGGTTTGCGCTCGATGACTATTGCTGTTAGAAGCTCCCTATCCACATCCGCCGGTTTGTTGCTAAGCCAACTCTTATAAAATAGGTTGGCTTAGCAACCAACCCAGGAGTATAAGGTAAAATGGATACACGCGGCAGGTTTGTGAAGATTCAGGAACAATGTCTTAATGGCGCATAGCATGTGCAATACATTTGCTGTCATCGACAACTAGGACGCACATACTGGTGCACAATGGAGCTAGGCCGCAGGGGCATTCTGTTGAGTGCACGGTTCCTGCAATCGGAGCGAGGCCTACAAACAACCCAGCAAACGCCTACTTGCTGAATAGTGCAGGAACGCATCGGTGCTCACACAACTGAACCAAGCCCCGACCCTCAGGAATGAGGTTGGACAAAGTATTTCGCATGTTGTTGTTAACTCTACTACTTCATATCTGGCATGGTTGTGGTGCCCACACGGCGATGGCACAAGAGCGTCGCCAAGCAGGTACTTCAAATGCTTGGCATTAGGTTTGCTTTGTTGGTAAGGGGAAAACGTGGACGCGTAATTCTGACGCTCCTTATTTCCAGCCATTTGGAGGAAGCTGCAAAAGTGAGTTTATGAAGGCGCCTTTGGGATAAATGCGAATACGGGCGATCTAGTTATCCGCCTCTACTGATCAAAACAGACGAGATGAGTATCTGTATCTGTTTTATAATTGTACCCTCTAGTCAGTGCATGCACAGGCAAACTACGTAAGACGAACTGACTAAAAAGCCAGATTCCTTAAACATCACGAGCACGCGGCTGGCCAAATTCTAAGGGACAACTCAAGAGTAGAGCACGTTCGCGACCCATGACAGGGTTAACGTCAAGGATAACCGCAGTTGTCCTGAGCAAGACTGCATAAAAACGTGTACGCGGCTAGCCGCTACTGCCAAACGCTTTACCAAGAGCGAAGCAGTTGAGGATGGCAACCCATGTGTTGAACCTGGCAAATTCCGGTGGTTTGCACCGCACGCGCGCACTTGCTGTTGGATCGCAGGAACCCTGAATGGTAACATCGTAAGTTCAGGAACTTGGAAAAATGAGCCTGATGGCTATTAGCCGACAAGGTCGGAACTCCTTAAAAGATAGTACCCCCGAAGCTACAACTCGCGAACTCCACCTGGAACCAGAGTTCCTGCACACACCTCTAATGTATATTACCCCAATATGCAGTGTGGCGTTCTGAAAACCTGTTGTGCGTTTGGCTTGAACTGTTTCGGTAGCAAAAACGGAGGCGTTTAACACCCTGCAGGACCCAGCAACAGCAGATCCCGTCATATTGTTCAGGAAGCGCACCAGCTTGTGGAATGTATTGGGAAAGATACGACAGCGGTTTCCATTCCCAGCATGGAGGCAGGATGCTCATGCTTCTATTCAGGCATAGGAGATGAGCATGCGGCTGTTACCACCGAACGGAAACATCGACGTAGAGCGCTATCGTCACGTCTTTCCATCAGCCTCACTTCCTGTGCAAACGAAAGGAGCATACAACACGCTGTCGAAGATTATCGGTAAGCCTCAGTGGGCCGGCAAACAACCTTGACATCGGTTAGCCAGGAAGGCAATAAGTAGTCGAGTAGACTCTTCAGGAAACCGAAGACGCATTCGGACTACCGTACCTCCTGAAGGCGTAGCAGTTGTTCTTAACTTAATACGCTGTGAAGCGTTGCTGAAATAAGCACCACAGTGGATTCCGCTCAGGCAGATGACAATGGCAGACAGCCACGCCCTACTTGTGTATTTAAGTCAACACACGTTTTGCGGCAATGTGAACCTGTTCGGTGGTGTGCGTGAGGAACGTCCAAACCGTAGATTTGTGACGAGCGTACACTGGTCTGCTGCCACAAACTGAGACTTTCTATGAGCTGGTCGTCTGCGTCTGCGATTATCTGTTTGAGTGGAACAGTGCGCGCCACTAAACCTGTCTTTTCTGTAATCCTTGGGTTTCCACATATTTCTACCTTTACCACAGGCAAACCCTCTACTAAACGTGCGAAGCCTCGGCACACCCAAACGTCTGCTGCACATGTCGCCTGTGTGCTGATTTCGCTCCAATTCTCACAGCCTAGTGGTTTACAAGATCAAGAGACCAAGCGTTTTGCTCACACGTTAGCCGAATCTGCAGCCATACGCCTTCCTACCACTTCATTACATGAAGCAACTTAAGCCAGGATTCCAGGCTACTCGATATGCATAAGAATGCTCTCGCCAGTGCAATGGCTCTTGCTGTGCTAGATGCTTTTCTACGTTAAGAGAAAACGTCTAGTACCTCCATTCCACAAAGCTCTCTTGTTGGGTCCTCTGAGCTTCACTCAACGTACCAGCTGTTGCAAATGCAAAACAGAAGATCCCGTTGAGCGATATGCTCTAAAGAGTGCGACCGGAAACCAACACGGGTGCAGCTATGAACACCGTGTGCCGTTGAGCGTTTTGCGATACAGAATGCAACCGGCAACCCATTAGGGTGCAACTTTGAACACGTTAACGTATGTAGGCAAGCACCTCAAAGAGTCTCACCCAGACGTCATATCGCCGCTTCACCTACACACAGTTGACTATTTGACGCCGGTATATATGTAGTTGAGATACCCGATAGAGCGCTGTGTAAAATTGCCATGTGGATGAGGTACGAGAGTGCAATGCCAGCGGCAGAGCCACCACTCTATTAGCAACCCTAGACCGTAGGATGGGAAACTCACTTAGAGCAACTCAGATGGACCGGTTGGTGATGTTTACGAACCACTCTATTTAAATGCGTTCAACGTACTGCCTATGAAAAATTATCAAGTTCTGGTTTTCACTAAAGTACGCATGCTGATAATAGTGCTTCGCAGGCTTGCTCTAGTGCAGTTGAAGCAGCGATGCATTCAACTAATCCGTGGGGTACGCATTTCTATTTCATTGTTTTTGCAGCAGAACAACGGGAGCCGATCAGTGCTATGCAGACGGCCCTTTACAGTAGCGCAAGCCGTGTACCATCATGCTTGAAGGCAAATATGCAAAACGTTTCACTGAGTAACCTTGGATGCATACCGTCTTGAACGCAAAATTGTCTGTGTTCTCCTATACTTATGCGGAGACCAATACAATACTGTCTAGCCTCCATTCAAATTCGAACAGTACTTAATCGGCAGGTATAAAATGGTCCTACAGATACTACAGTGGGTCATTGTAATCTGGTAGAGGACACGCGTGTCTCCGATCAACTGTAGAAGTGCTCGGGAATGCCCCTCTTCCTATGCTACATCTAACCCGACCTTGGTTCCCCTACACTACAAGTGGCAGGCGCACTGTGAAATGAGGCGCCTCCTCCGCCTCGCTGACACTACTAGCGTTCTTTTCACTGTGGGCGACATCACAACTACGAGGTTCCAAAGTAACCAGGCTACCGTGGTAAACACCTAGGAATCTGCAGATGCTGCAGCACCATCCCGAACCCCTCGAACGTTCAAGTGAAGTTCGATCCTAATTGGCAAGGAAACACTTCTTACCTTTTCGACGGATTGCATTCTTAGCAGGAGACTCAATCCTCAATAATGCTTCAACGTTTCGTTTTCAGTCAACCGAGTCAACATTCTACAAAAACCGAATGTGTCAGACGTATGCACAGCCCACGTTCGGCATTGAAATTTGCCACACGGGTTTCGGTACTGTGACACAAAACGCCAACCTACTGCCTAGGCTCGATTAATACAAAGGTAAACTAGCGACCGGCATTCCCCACTGTTCCCCACAGTCCAGGCCAGTGTGGTTTGTTGCCGTTTGATCCGGGAAAATTGTCTTCGTGCACCAGCCCTGCATTTAGCACGGATACCTGAAGGCGAATGGGGGGTGAACTATTGGCTTACACGCTTTGGCTGTACAGTGGCAGGCGACAACATCGAGGAACTTCCGCTGGACACCGGATGTGGATCTGCAAGTGCAAAGTAACTTCCGTTGTTCAGCAACACCAAATGACGGTTGCCCGTAGGTCGCGTAGGTCGCCGGTTTTACCGCATGACAACCCAGTACAAGCAGCCCAGCTACTGTAGGCACGAAACGTCTATTTGCGAGACCCGCTGACCGCGGACGGTCACAATATATCATAAGAGCCTATATTGGTTGAAGCCCTCATATATATTTTATTGGAAAATACGAGGTCGAATGTGCATCAGCCTCACAAGTGGACTGCATGTAATACACAGAAAACGAAGCCAAACTAACTCAGCAGGGCTTTCTAAGTGATTGCGTAATGTATTCTACTCCACAAAGTAAAACGTTGCGCACTTGCCGGGTACCACCGAAACGTTTGTAGCGATGACAGCCTGCTAGGCTCATTACATAAGCGACGAACGCAAAAATCACTTGTATAGCCAATGCCGCTTGAGCAGGTAGTATGTACTTCATAAACGATTAGACCACCGAAAGGCGTACATCACATCTCGCCACACTTTCGCATACTTTTGTATATTAACTGTAAGCCGTTAGAGCCTTCATATTATAGTGCAAAACCTACACAACACAAATTTCGTGTTTGCTTATTGAATTCGCCCTTATTTGTTAACGAAAGCTTCGATAACTAAAACTCTTTCACAATTTAAAATACTCGAGTTCGTGATTTTGTATACAGCAAGGCAGGAGCTATGATCCACACAGAGAACGTGCAAAACCAATACAAGCGGGTGCAGAGCACGCCGTTGTTATTCTTCTGCCCGTTTCGGGATGCTGATTTTCCGGGGCTTATCTGGTGACTTCACCAGCTACTGCTGATATCTGCACCCTATAAGTAAGAACTACAGCCCAGGTACAAATAATGCCTGTACTGTTAGAACGAAGAGACGAATTTTTGGAAGCCGCTGAATGCGGATGGTCACCAGATGTCATATGCGTGTACATTGGTTGGAAATTGCCCATCTGTACTGTGAGAAAATACGAGGCCATATGCAGTCAGCGTGTCCTCACGACTACGTTTAATACGCAGTGAATACAGTTAAACTAAATCAGCAGGGCATGCTGAGTGAGAGAGCAGAGCAATGGTTGCTGAACGTAAGACGCACTTACCGCTCACAACTGAATCTGCTTGCGTGAAGCTCCGATGGCCTCGGAGCCTCATTACATGGAAGGAGAGGCATAGCGAAAGGCACCTAACTAGCCCATACTAACAGACAACGGACTAGAAGATTCACAAATGATTAAACCACACAAGATCGTACTTCCTATAATAATACAACACAGCTCGCCTCAAGACCCGATGCTCTAGCCGATGGTCTAGTGTGTCTTTAGCAGCTGCGCATTCAGTTCTTAGTTATCTGTTATCGAACGCTTGAATGCCTAGATGTTTCAGAAATCGCAAGGTCCTGCTTCGTGGTCGTGTATGCAACGAGACCGGAGATATGATGCAAACGGAGCAGCTGCAAAAGAGCTTGTAGCGGGTGAAGAGCATTCCGATGTTACTTTCCCGCGCGTGTCAGGATGGTGAGTGTTCTCAGCACACCCGCAGACTTCACAAGCTGCCGTTGCAACATTAGCGCAAGTTTTTGGCCTGTTTCGTTTTGTGCATGCACTGCATGGTGCTTACCTTCTTGGCACGCCACAGGACAACGGAAAATTGGTTCGCCGGCCTTCATATTCTCGCGTCTAGTTCGAGGCATTGCGATCGTTTTCGATGTCTAAAAGACACATTTGCATTGGCCCGTACAGAGGCACCAAAACTCTGGTCAGTGGGGACTTGTGCAGGAACAGTATGATCACAGCGTTAACGTCTAGGGTTCAACAGCACGTACAAACAGGCAGTAAGCAAAAGTCGAAAACACGAACGCCGTACGCATTCAAGACTGGCAAATCATCAGTCTAGCTGCTTTCGGCTGGAGGGCGACGGTTACCATGCTTAGATTCCTCGCGACCCACGGCCTGGTTATTAGCGTAAAGCCAGTATTCCTGAGGCTGGCCCCGCAAAACGGTAAAAGGCGAAATGCTCGCGAATTTGTCTGCAGCAAGGCTTGGCAACAGCAGGCAGCGTGTGTTCGTGACTTAACAAAGGCCGTCACAGGACAGAACAGTGAAGCTTAAGCAGGAGGGATAAACCTCCCTATTACCTTTGATTTTCTGCTATTTGCGTCGGGCTGTCCTAATATGCCAAACAAGCTACCGCATCACACATATTGCAGAACCGTTCCGCTTTATGAACGAACCCCGACTGCATGCGTCTCAATGTCTAGCACACATTTGCAACCGTGGGAAGCAGCTTTCATTGACGTCGCTATTGTTGCATTGGGCTTACATGCTTGGTGAGGACCGTGACTCTTCCAAGCGCGGTGCCAGCATTCCTGCACAGGTGTAAGCTACTGTGGGTCTCTGGGGAGACTACGTATATACTATCATGTTCTGTACGCTGAGGCCAGCGTCAACCATAATGCGACCAAATGCATGTACGAGCAGTCATAGTGACATTTGCCATTGATATCGTAGATCAGGGAGGCAACTGGGGGAGTAAATACATACAAGAGCACTCATGTAGCATTGTGTTGTCATTGGTCGCGTTCAGAGGCAACTGGAATTGACATCATGGGGCTACGGCGTCTACGCAGGTTACGGTTAAATTTTCTTAGTTCGTGCTGCGGCGACGAGATTACCAGTGGGGCGGAAAGGAATCACCACTATACAAAACTAAATCCCCAGAGCCGTACACCTACAGAAACGTGGAGGCACGGAAATGAGTCGTTTGAATTTCCACCCCCTGAAACGCACTCCCTGCGCCCACCAGAACGAATCGTCCTGGAATTAGTAAGCCGGCAACGGCAACGGGGTACTCTCCACGCAACTTGAAATGCCGATGAAGAAAAACGGCTAACCCGTAGCACGATTGTCCTTCCATACAAAATAGCAAGCCACCGTCTGAGGCCAAACAACGCACAACCTATAGTTGCAGGAACTCCCCCGTTCCAAGCTGGGTTTTGTTAAGAAAGCAGTCCTATCCTACAACGGCTGCTAAAGTATGCCTTACATGTGCCGTTACTCACCGTCTTTTCGTGGCCCGGGGGTATGCACAGATGTGTAGTGCCTGCTCCGAGACGACGCCCAACCGGTGGATGTTGGCAGGCAGCTCTTCAACGAAAGTTTCCTTGCCCCCGCCATTCTCTGCACGCAAGCACAGCCGGCGTTCGTCCAATGTCAATCCTCCTTCTAAAATGCTTTGGAAGAACCTGTGACATATTGGGAAGTGGTAGGAGCAAGGAACCAACTTACTGCAATTATTTGAAAATGCTGAGCAGCAAAAGCTATACGCTATCATTTATTGCCATCGGTTACCGAGGATGGGCAGCATCCACCCTTTTGTGAGGCGAACGACATTTCAAAAGTGACTTGGCAACCCGCTGGAAGAGCTCTACACTGCAGCCAAGTGCCCTGCGGCTAGAGCTTGCGTGGTGGAATTTTGTGGCTCTGACAAAGATGTATAAATCGTAACGGGGGATGGTGTGGACCACAGGTTTTGCGGCATCAGCGTCTTATTGGCAATTATCGTAACATACGTTCTATCACATGACGAAACCTGATGCTGACACGATTGTTAGGTCCGCACGCTAAACGCTAACATGCATGCATGCGTGATGGCCAAGCCGAAACACCGGCTGGGCCATGACGAACGCACAGTGCACACTGCACCTTGGAATGCGGCCTTCGGCTGTATGACACACTTCCACGAAACGCATCAGCCCAAAACGTACTCTCTGTGCATCCCAACAATTTTCCGAGCGTTAGCCCGTAGTTGATGTCGTCTCCATAATTCGCTTTGCGGGTCCCAACGGCTCAGCGTATATTGCATGATGCCATCTCTGTGCATTCGGTGTCGCCTAACTATCGAGCCAGCGTTTGACCTGCCATTAGGCATACTATCTGGAATCGAATCGATTGAGACGTGCTACCCGTGCGTGTGTGCTGGAAAAGCTAGCTCATGCTCTTGGCTGGTATCCCATTTGCGCTCGGTGTCTCCATTCCTCGAGTGGGAGCATGCGAGCGCTGTTAAGGAAAGTGTTCCGTGTTCTCAACATCCCATCAGCCACTTTTTCGAGTGTTGGAAGGTACAGGTTCGTTAACGATCTCTGCTCTGGTTATGGGGAATGCAAAACAATTCAAGTAGAGATATTTTCCAACGGAACAGGCCCCACCTCCAGAGAGATGTCACGGTATCAAATTGCCTTAAGGAGCTGAAGGTGCGTGGCAGGCAAACAAACGCACAAGCTGCACCACCCCGATCAGGTTCGGTCAACCAACATTTTAGAAAATCTCTAGCCAGATTGGTCGACCACCGTTTTAGTTGGATGCTATCCTCACGGTAAAGTAGGAAACTCCATGTAATACCTGGGCATAACAGACACGAAATTCCAAAAGCCAGTTAGCGTGGTGCGTAGACACTATACGAAGGATATGTGCGACGAACACTGACGATCTCCGCAGGCAGCCGGGAAATGTAGGCCCCTCAGGAATTGGAAATGAGACTCACATACTGAAATGACGAAAGCACTTGGCAGCAGTGCAGCCGTTAGAGCTATGAAACGCATACAGACGAATACAGTGAAAACATCCACATATTATAGATGAGTATGAATGTCCCCAGTGGAAACATCTGTGTAATCACGCAAGTGCACCAGGGGGAGCTGCTCACTTTCTTGTATACCGTGCGCTACGTTGAGCTGGCTTGTAGTTATCTCCACACGTCCTCTTTCTTCTCGTAAGAGCGACGGGAAAGCTTCAAATTCAGAGCGTCTCCTATATTTGTGTCGTATTGCCGTGCAGATCTAAATGCCATGTCCCGGCACCCAGCAAAAATTCACCCTTGTTCGGGTGTGTGCAATTCAAAAAGGAAATTCGAAGAATGTTGGAATTTACTGTTCCATGCACTTCTCCAAATAGATTAACAGGTGCTATAAGCGTGTCGCTGCCTAGGGTTTAAAAACCGTGCAGTAGGAATCTCTATCTGCATGCTTCGTCTTGGCGTGTTTTTTTCGATGCAGACTCGTACACACTTACAAACACTAGCCGCGCAAAGATTCCCACTAGTAACTACCGAGGGCTGACAAATTTTGGCGCTCACAGCCTGGTAGTTTCAAACAATTAGCGTACATCACCGGCAAATCGACGATGGCATGGACTACTGACAAATGCTGATGCGGGAGACATTTTAAGTCTGTGGAACCCTACAGGGCATATATGCAGACACGTTCAGCCTTCTACTAGTGCTGCGGTTTACAGTTCCTTCAGCCACCTGTTCACTGCCCTGAAGCCACTGCTTTAGTGTTTTACGGAGCGTACAAACTTGTTTATGCCGAGCTCCCCTCATACGCATTGTGCGCATGTGTTAAATTGAGTTTCCTGGAAATCCGAGATGCTCGCGCAAGGGGTAGTTATATTCATCAAAAGGAGATATTTAAAAACCATTTTTCAGAGGAATCGTTCTTGCTAAGCACATCGGGAACAGCTGCGTCGCACTAGGATCCATATTGGTATTCATTACCATGGAAGTACCCTGGTGACCCACATTCTGCAGTTCTCAACGGAGCTCCACGGGAAACGGTTAATTCAGCGAGGCGCCCAACATGTGTTCTCAGCGTTTCTGTCCATGCCTAGGCAGACTCAGCATGCCCCGAGGTGATTGTGGCCCCCCCGTCCCCCGGGGCGCAAGGACGCTTCTTAGTAGCTGATGGAGCTCTTATACTAAACGCGATTGAGAAGCCTTTTCCTTGCTGCATACTGTCTAAAAATTCAAATTCCATCGAGACGAAGGCGTTCCCCCGTGTCGTCTATGTCCTCCAAACGGTCGTCCGGGACTGGGAAATATATATTTTTCCTCATTGTCCTACAATGAGGAAAAATATATATTTCCCAGTCCCGATATTTCTTACACCGAGCACGACCAGCTCTAGCAGAGGACACTCACAAGAAGCATCGAGAAACCATCAACCGGGAAGATAGATATGGTGAGGTAAGGCCGTAGCTGATGAAGCTTATTTCCTGATGCCATCACTCCACATCCGATAATCCACTCCTTTTACTTATCCGCTGGGATGCAGCGCTGCCCTACCGAAAACTTACCAGCTGTTCGTACTCCAAGCCAAGCTTCCTGCTTTGCTTAAACCTGCACACATTCCTATCAGAATAGCAGGCGGGATGTGTTCATTTAAAATGGGACATCGCAATGTTCTAACCAACATGCATGTGAACACTAGCAACCAGGTATATCCGAAACCTATACGAAAAATGACTATTAGCACAACATAAACGCCCATAGCTCAAATGCGCAAACTTGCTTAGCTGCCGATGTTCTGACAGACTAAGGATTCTCCATAGACTGAACCCTTGTGACTGACTCTCGAAGAGTGGAGGTACATCTCTACAAACATAGACGTCCTCTAAGAATAATTCTTCAGGACGTACTGTACAGATGGTACGCCTGCAAGAACAATTCTTCAAGCTTACCGTCTGCAGAGTACCTCAAAGATGAATAGACAGCATCCGTCTTAAGGCTTGAGTTACTCTACAGACGGTACGCCTGAAGAATTATTCTTGGAGGCACTCCATGTTCGTAGTGATGTACCTCACAGATATGATCAAGTAAGGCCGTAACTGATGGAGGTTATTTCCTGATGCCATCACTCCACATACGATAATCCGCTCCTTTTACTTATCCGCTGGGATGACGCGTTGCCCTATCGAAATCTTACCTTCTGTTCGTACGCCAAGCCAAACTTGCTGCTTTGCTACAACTTGCAAACAATCCTATCAGAACAGCAGGCGGGATGTGTTCATTCAAAATGGGACATCGCAGTGTTTTGCAAGTTGCTACAACTTGCACACATTCCTATCAGAACAGCAGGCGGGATGTGTTCATTCAAAATGGGACATAGCAGTGTTCTAACTAACACGCATGTGAACACTAGCAATCAGATATATCCGAAACCTATTCGAAAAATGACTATTAGCACGACACAAACACCCATAGCTCAAATGCGCAAACTTGCTTAGCTGCCGACGTTCTGACGGACTGTCGATTCTCCATAGACTGAACCCTTGTGACTGACTCTCGAAGAGTGGAGATACGTCACAACAAACATGCAATGTCTCTAAGAATAATGCTTCAGGCGTACGTTCCGCAGAGTACCTCAAATCTTGACAGATCCTGACTATCCATATTTGAGGTACTCTGCAGACGGCGCGCCTGAAGAACTATTCTTGGAGGCACTCCATGTTCGTAGTGATGTACCTCACAGATACGATCACGTAAGGGCGTAGCTGATGAAGGTTATTTCCTAATGGCGTCGCTCCACATCCGATAATCCACTCCTTTTACTTATCCGCTGGGATGACGCGCTGCCCTATCGAAATCTTACCTTCTGTTCATACTCCAAGCAAAGCTTCCTGCTTTGCTTAAACTTGCACATATTCCTATCAGAACAGCAGGCGGGATGTGTTCATTCAAAATGGGACATCGCAGTGTTCTAACCAACACACAAACACCCATAGCTCAAATGCGCAAACTTGCTTAGCTGCCGACGTTCTGACGGACTGTCGATTCTCCACAGACTGAACCCTTGTGACTGACTCTCGAAGAGTGGAGGTACGTCACCACAAACAGGCAATGTCTGTAAGAACAATACTTCAGGCGTACGTTCCGCAGAGTACCTCAAACCTTGAGACAGATGCTTACTATCCATATTTGAGGTACTCTGCAGACGGCGCGCCTGAAGAACTATTCTTGGAGGCACTCCATGTTCGTAGTGATGTACCGCACAGATACGATCACGTAAGGGCGTAGCTGATGAAGGTTATTTCCTGATGCCATCACTACACATCCGATAATCCACTCCTTTTACTTATCCGCTGGGATGCAGCGCTGCCCTACCGAAAACTTACCAGCTGTTCGTACGCCAAGCCAAGCTTCCTGCTTTGCTTAAACTTGCACACATTCCTATCAGAACAGCAGGCGGGATGTGTTCATTTAAAAGGGGACATCGCAATGTTCTAAACAACACGCATGTGAACACTAGCTTCAGGCATATCCGACGCCTATTCAAAAAATGACTATTAGCACAACACAAACGCCCATAGCTCAAATGCGCAAACTTGCTTTGCTGCCGACGTTCTGACATAGACTGAACCCTTGTGACTGACTCTCGAAGAGTGGAGGTACATCACTACAAATATGCAATGCCTCTAAAAGTAGTTCTTTAGGCATACCTTCTGCAGCGTACCTCACACCTTGTAACAGATGCTGACTACCTCAAAAATCCATACTGAGCTAAAGCTTTCCGACCACAAGAATACGAAGACCCTTTTGGCACACTGCGATGTTCTTGTTCGCAGCGCGGAAGTTCCGGACTGTAATAATATCATCGAACGACTTGTGTTATGGGAGCACGGGGCATCTGTGCGACCATGGAAATGCCATATAATATAGCGTACGAGGTGCCCGACCCACCAGGGGAACATTCGTACATGTTGACGGGAATACATTGGACTGCCGCCCTGGATTTCTCTGAGCTTTCCAGCCCAATATGTTTGACCTAGTTGGACGATGGCATCTGGAGCGATGGCACACTAGAGCCCAATATAGCAGCCTCAGCATCCCGGCATGAATGCAAGCGTTGAAGGGGATGCCGAATTGTACAAATTACCTACCTACGAGCTATGCGTTACTTGTGGCGCTTTGACAATTTTTGACTCTGCCTTACAGTGCAAGACAATGTCTGTTTGTTGCGCAAAAGCGACCTTGGCATCCCCATGCTAAGCAGCCAAAGGCCTGCATCCCTATACGGCTTGTTACGCTCACCTCAGCTGGCAATTCCAGGTTGCCAAACATTTTCACTTTGGAGCAGTTCAACCGAAGTTTTCTGCAGTTTCGTCGTGGCACAAGCCTTTGACGACGGGCCTTTGGAAACCAACATCCATCCACCTAATATATTTCTGCCAAGTGAATCGGTTCGTCGACAATATGACGGCCTCTAGTTGTAGCGCAGCGATCGTGCAAGGATTAAGATATATGCTCTAACGCTCGGCAGCAAAAATGTCTATTCAGGATGGTGAGCCGATGCTTACATCGTCTTCTCAGCACCTGAAGGATGGGGCATGTAGTGGGAAACAAGTGTAGAATATGCTCACGGCCTGCATCTCCAGTGCCACAGTATGGGGGACTTTAGCAACTTGGTACACATGGTCTATCATCCATAGCTGGTGCCTGCTATGACCAATGCGTCCTCCTCACACCTGGAGTATCTACGGAAAAGTGCAACCGCGGGCAAAGCCCTCTAATTCGCCAACCGGAATAGTCCTAAACTGGGTGGACCTACTTTGATCAACGTTTACTGTCCATCCGGGTGTGACACTAATTAATTCGCGGGAAATATGTTGCTGGGTATACACAATTAGAGCGTGCTTTGTATGCGAGACCTTCGCTGTAATGGAGCATCTCCCCTATGTCGCTGCTAAATTTATGCGCTTTACGGTTAGCCGCCTGCACACTTTTTGTATGCCGTGAGGCACTTCAGCTGATACTGGATGTGCTATGCCTGGGAGGTTACAGCTGATGGATCCTGCATTGGCCTTATAAGAAAACCTACACACAATAAATAGGTAGCAATGGCATCATCCTGGATATTTATGAACCTAGAAGAGCGGAGAGTGCATGGTAAAAGCGGGGCAGTGTTACATGATGTTCAATACGTTCGCTATCATTTTAAAGGCCCTATACGCGGCCTGCTCTAACATTAGCCACAGCGGTTCGGAAGAAATTTCCACAAGGGAGTACGCTGCGCCGTAATAGTGATTGGTGCAGATGGGGGTCAACACAGCCATACCAGTTCCAAAGACCCCAAGGATGTACCGCATTAGCGGCGCGCACATCCTTTGCGAAAATGGAGATTCTAGCGATACCAATCACGGTTCTAGACCATTTCGAAAGGATTATCTACTCCTACAGGAAATATCAGGAGAACATTCTAAATATACACGCATGCACAGTCTTACGACGCCGCAGGGCACAAAACTCGTTTGGCAATCCCACAGAAATTCCATTCCTTGCTACCTGCACCTCAGTCTAGATTGGAAACCATTAACGCGCTGCAAAAGGAAGGACTGCAATGTCGGTCGGAGCAAGGACATAATGCTGGCTTCAGCCATCTCTCCAGGTATACGCACATCCCGGACGATTTTGCGGCGATGCACCTTAACGTCTCAGTCACAACAGGCATTGCAGCAAATCACAATATCCGCTGACCTTTTGAAATGCGAGCACACGTTTTGCACTCCAAGCACAGCTGTTAGTGTACCCACCAGATTGTCAGCAGAGTATCTGCGCAGTGATAAGACGAGCATTTGGCGAAGCCTTCCTGTGAAAACGAGCAGCGGTAGCCTTTGAGGATGACTGCTAATGAGACTTCGCCGCAAAGCCGAGCGTGAAAGAGACACATCGTGAGTATCGCAGACACCTGAAGTGCTTTGGGCAACAACGCCCCAGCTGAGGTGTCGACAGCGAAATTGAGCTGCGCTTTTTCAGATCAAATACAGGAAATGACTAGTGTATGGTGCACACCCGAGATGAAGCGAAACTTTATTTTGCCTCATGGATACCTGTTGGGTGGATGCCTGCCAAGCTGCTCTATCTAGGTCAGTGCTACCTACGGAAAGCTTGAAAGGTACTGCCCGGAAAGCGTACTTCCTGGTATTTGGACTACCTGGCCGTCCATACTTACCTGTTCAGCAAGCGGCCTGCAAACTGCGTATCCAGGCTCTGTAAGCACCAACTGCACCATACTCCAAATGCCTACGGCAATCAAATGGACAAGTATGAGCGTGTGCCTAGAACGCATTTGCATCCTGAACCATCTGACGGTACGAACGAGGTGGTCCTACTCCAGGGAAAACGGTCACCTTTGAACTAGAAGACGCTTCAAATATATCGCAGTGTATGGCCTCTCTAACTGGTGCAGCAGAACCTCACTTGTGTGTAGCAACACACTGGCATACAGGCACCCATCATTTCACACGTTCTCCGGTGAAGGAGACCACGAAGGGAATGTTAAGGGGCATTCCCGCATCGCACAGCAGGGTGCCTCAGAAGCGCTGGCACAGAGACTCTCAAAATTGACGTCAGCATTTGCAGTGTGCTTGTATAGACACCTTGGGTTTTTTACCCAAATAGAAAGCAGACACTCAGCCACTTCTCAGCTGCAGGTGACCGTCCCCAGTACGGAAATTGGTCTGAGTGAGCGAGCGTATTCCTGGGTGAAGCGCGTCTCTTCTGCCAACAATGCGTAAACAACAAATCAGCGCTCTCCAACCAACTACTGCCAAGCGCCTCGGGGGACGAAATGTTATGCTACCCAACTTTGCGAAACTACTCGGCTGTAGCGGAAAACAGTGGTTGCAAGGCAGTCAATAACAGAAAAACGAACAGAACACCAGCAATGGGTTTGGCAACGTTCTGGACAGCTAGTGAATGACAGACGTTTCTGTGATAGACTGCCTTGTTGGCATGGATGCACAGCTAGCGCCTGCACAAATTGTCCAAATCAACTTGACGCATCCGCCTGTTCCACCGCAAGCAAGGATGCGACTAGAGCAAATCCATGATGTGCAAACCAATCACGCCCACCGAAAAGACGCGAGCCACTGAGGCCCAGTACGTATCCCCGCCTACGGCTGAAGTGCTCACGCAATATCACAGTACTTCCGCTACCCAAAAGGTACGACAGTACACCAGCAGTCAGAGCCTGGTGTGGGAGTATTGTGATAGATATGCTCGTGCGCCTTCAACAACCTTTGACTGCAGGAAACCTACCTATGAAAAAGATCATATCTAATGGCATAAGCCCATCTCACAAGATCTGCATGCCTAGCAACCTCCGTGATATAGATTTTTCTTAGGACCAGAGAGTAATCGGGGTATGCCAATCGCAGTCCTAAAGTTAGACGTTCGATCCAGAGCGAGACCTACATCCTTCCCCTGCATAGATGTGTTTCCAGGGTAAGCAGTTTGCATATGAAGAATTTTTCTGGTGAACTGCTGCCGGACATTTGAAAGGAAAAATCGTTAAACTCTAGCAGCAAGTGTTGATATCGAACAAACGGTTCGTAACCTTTTGGCGAATGCATTTATGGTTGCTGCACTCACAGACTGCTTTGCAAGTGACCAGTAATAGCGGTCCATTGAAGAACTGCATAGTAGTCCATATACTAGCGGCCGCTAGACAAGCTCCACTGAAGAGCCGCAACACTCCAAATATTGTCAATGCAATACAGCTGAACGCGTTAGTTCGGTCTGCAGCAGAGCCTCCATGCTAGCCTGGACTCTATTTTGAAGACTGGAGCATGGTCAGGAAATATCTACATCACAGCGCCGTTGGTAAGAAAGAGATATAGACGCAGTTCCATATCATGTGGCGACCCCTCTGTGTATTATGGATGCAAGACCCCATGCAGTGCTCCAGGAAGAAACAGGAAAATACGTAGCTTCAGGTGTCAAAAGCATTGTCGCCAACGCTGTTCGCACGGCGTCTATGGCTGATACACACATGTAGCATTAAACACCAATAACACAAGAAATCCATAGACGTTAACATAGCTGCAAAACGACGTACAGCCTGGTTGGACGCAGCTTCGTGGGCCATAAGATTTAGGCCGCACTGAACGGCAACGTTCTTCTCTATACCGTGCCAACATTACACCACTCTTGCGGGGCCAACAAATATTGACAGCCATAGTCAATACACAACAGGCGTGGCGTTCATTTTAAGCAATAACGGCACGGTAGTAACACCATAATAATTCTATCTCCCTTTGGAGCTACATGTTCATTTTAAGCAATAACGGCACGATAGTATCACCATAATAATTCTATCTCCCTTTGGCGCTACATGGCATCTATTGGCTTGATTTGAATCCCCTTTTTCTGTGTATAGGGCGTTGCAGCTTTAACCCTGGTGAACGCCCCCCAACCGCATTTGAGTAGACCCATCTCGGTGTATGCTGGTGTCGACTAGAATTGGTGCGGCCACTAACTACGTCTTCAAACGTTAGGATACACTGATGCATAATGTGGACTGCATCCGCATGCAAATTAACAGGCTGTTAGCGCCGCTGCAATACAACCGTTTTATCTAGTCAATCCCAGTGAAACATACGATCTGTGCATTAGAGATGCGCGTATCCGAGGAATGCTGTCCGAATATAGGGAAACATAGGGGTTTGCAAAACCGCTATATTGCCTCGCCAACTCACAAGCTGCAGAACGCAGAAGCGAATGCTTCCTTTAATCTCCTTGGACCCACATTTTAAATTTCGACTGTTGCAAAGTCTAGAGTACGACGCAAAAACGACGCTTGCAATGAAACGCTATATGGAAGGTTCCTGTGGCCAGTAACAAGGCCTTCACATGTTAGGATACAGTGAGGCATGATGAGCACTGCATTCGCAAGCAAATCTACAGAAGGCCTGAGACGCTGCGTTAGGAACACTGCTTGTAGTTCCTCCCAGTGAAACCCACGGCCTGTGCATTAGGGATGCTCTTGTCGGAGGAATGCTCTCCGCACACAGGGAAGGATACACCTGCATTCGTCTAAGAGCGTTGTCACAACTGTTCGCACGGTGTTTAGGGTTGAAAATCGAATGGAACCATCAAGTGTAAATTTGGAGAAACCCAAGCGACCCCCTCACCAAAAACACACAATCTGGGTGTGCGTCGCTCTTCTAGAAGAATGCAGACTGAAGCGGTACTGACTTTTTAAGTAGGTCCAAATGAATATGCAGCTGCAACGCGAAAGTTCAAAAGCTTCTGGAAAGGTACTAAAAAACGTCGGATAGGAGAGACACAACCGCCACTTTCATCCGGTGGAACTGAGTACCAGGTTGTGTCCCTTGTAACCGATGGTATTTCGTAAAGTCGCGGCCAGCAATTAAGTATCTCCTGAAGAGGAACGGTATCACATATTGGCAAAACCTGTCCGACACAATGTCTGCAACCGAATGCCCAATGCGAAACCAAAATTGTATCGTGGATAAGCGCTACGTATACCAACACCCCGGATAATGTTAACACGAAATGCGTTTCCGAGTATAAGATACCATATACGTTGGGGATTTCCAGTAATGGACTTCGTGCGTGTCTCACAAACTTATGGGAACGCGCAATGCCGCGCGTACACTCGTCACAATTTAGCTCTGTCGTTGTAGGAGGCTGTGAGCGTGAAACGACGATGATAGAGAAATTTAGCGCCCCTCAACCCACTCCTTACAAACCGTCTAATTATTTTAGGCCTGATTGCCTGCATTTTAGCTGCATGTGGCCTGATGTTTGTATGATTATATAACGCACGCACTAGTGGACGTCGGCGAACGGGTAGTCAATAACTGTTTGTCTCCTCCGGTCTCCCTCCGGTGCTGACGGCTAGACAGACGTGCAGGCAAAAGCTCATTTGCTTGAGCACCGGAGAGTGCGCGAATCTGTACGCATTCACACATGCAGGCAAAAGCGCATTTGCTTGAGCACCGGAGAGTGCGCGAATCTGTACGCGTTCACATCGTGAGGGCATTACAGCCGTCTTTTTCTGCAATATATACCTCTACACAGCGTGCTTGGTGGTCTGCGCCGACTTTTTGCTGCAATATATATAACATTTTCTCACAGAAGAACGGTGGTCTTCCGTGCCTTCCTCCCGGTGTACTGCACTCACGAAATCATGCCACCGGCGTTGACACCGGCGTTAAATCGGTTTTGATGCGCCCAGCACACCCTCCTAAACAAATACTGTGTGTCTCCTCATTTATCACCCCCAAACTATGGCGATGAAACATCAAGTGCACAGGCCTTCTTCGGTAAGAACGAAAAGCGAATCGCACGTTCTTTAGTTTTTACGTCAAAGAACGCGCTTGGAGTTCTGGGCCAGCCAGTCTATTTAAAGTCTTTAAATCCGGTGCCGTCTACGCCTTGTGTTTAGCGTGTTAGACAACATACCTGGGTGAAAGTACCTGCGGGATGGTTATTGTTATTTTCTGCTCACAAAGTTCCTGCGTACAATGAAAAACCACTCCTTCTTCGCAGCTCACGACCTGTATCACCAATCCATTACCTCAAAGTGGAGACATTACGCAACTGAGGGACAGCGCCTGTCTTTAGTTTTAGTTGCCTGCTATTCAACCAACTCAGATTCACGATGTTACTATAAACCAACCCAATCCGCACAGGCCAAACGTGTGCATGCTGGCTTAATTTCATGCCGCTTACCAGCTGATTTAGCACGGCACTGACCATCTATCTGGGGCGTAGTTTGAACGGTGGGGTATAAACATGCTTGCAGTAGCAGGCCCATTTTTGGTGTTCAACGGCATGCTTCTATGGCGGGACGGCTGCGTGAATATCCGTTACTTTGAAATTCTGGCAAGATAGGGAACAACACAACTAAGGAAAACGTGGGATACAAAGGGTTTATGCATCCCAACCTCAGCTCGCTCTCTCCCCATACCCCGATTAAGGCAGGTACTCTACTCACTCGCTGCGCAAACATGAGATTTTAACGACCTTGGACAACTGCACACAGTGCTCCAGCACAAGGTCACCGGATTTGCAGATGATTGTTTCTGGTGTAGGTCACAGTGAACTACCGATTCAATTCAAGGCGATGAACGGGAATCGGTATTTCAATTTGCCCTAGACCAGACTTCACCTCGCATACAACAAAGTATCCATCCAAGCCGTGAACTAAATGTACACCCCATATAGCACGTATGCGAACTAGCTATGTACACCCCATATAGCACGTATAAGGTGCATAAAGCGGTATTCCAGACAGGAAGGCACTGCCTGGCTTCAAAAGGATGGATTGCAAGATCTGTGGGAGCTCGCGTAGGATGCTGGATTCAACCAGATGCTCAGTGGTACACACTTCCTGCAAACGTTTGAGAAGCTCCAACTAGGCTTACAATAAACAACAAAACGCACATCAGCAAATCATTGTAGGGGCTGCCGCTTGGAAACGTGAACCCACGTTCTGCAGGCAGAAATAGGCAGTTAGTGTAATGATCTGATTGTTGCCATCGCATCTGTAAGCAATGCTCTGTTAGTGGCGCGTTGCCACCGAAGGTGGCAATATTCAAGCACAGATCTTCTCTGCGGTGGCAAACAACCGCACCCTTTGACGATGACTGCAGTTCCACCTACACCTGGCAACCAAAGGCCATACACCGACAAAACCTAACACAAATGCCTGGGGAGAAACTCACAATCTGCGTTGTAAACACCCGATATCCGAATGGCGAAGCAGTGGATAATCGGTAGATAGCACTAAAAAGATGCAGCTCCGTTGTAGTGGAAAATATGGAGGCACTGTCGGCAAAACGTACCTTCTGATGTGCATGTGTGTGTGAATACTCTGGTAATATGTAAGCAGCAGGTCAGCAGGTGCGGTGCAATCTGCGTTGGGTATCCAGGCACCGTATCCCGCCAGGTGCGCCATACTCCAACGGATTCGCCAAAAAACAATGGAAGGTTGCGCATGTGCCAGACAACAGTTGTACTTTGAAACAACCTACCGCAACCATAAGGGTTAACTTAGACATCATAGTGAACAAGACTTGCGCTATGCCACGCATCCGCAAAACAAGAATGCTACTTCGGCGAGCAGGTCCTTCAGAGTGACGGGCCTACGGCATCCTGTACAACACGACATAAAGTACCCGAAACGTTTGTACCCTGCCTCCGACAAAGACTCAGTGCTTATCTTTGAAATCATCTCGGATGGCTCTGGCTATTCAGGACATATAACAGCATTCCCCCTCACGTCAGCTTAGTGGGTGTGCCTGGTGAAGAAGTCCTTACTGTCTGAAATATCGGCGGGGCTTGTGTAGGCAGCAGGAAAAAAGTGAGAAGATAGTCAAGCTCAAGCCTTCGCTTGGAGTCACAGCCACAGTTGTCTCTCTACCCGGATACACCAATCCACTGCTGATGCAGTAATAATCCGAGGGCAAATCCCTTACCTATGCCTACACAAATGCTGTGTGCGAAAGAAAGTGTAACCGCCCGATTTGCACCAGCAGTGCATTCGACCACAAAGGACTTCACAGGACAACTGCCGAATCAAGGTTCTGGTATGACAGCTGTGTTCTCCATGGGCGTACATGGGAGACTAGAAACATGATTGTAGTATATTTTTGCATTGGAAGCACCTCAATGGAGGCTTAGGCACGCTAGTCGTTTGCCACACCAGGTAGATGCTTACTCCATTTTGCATTACCAGCTCCACCGAATGGGGTCCAAGTTCCTTGAAGCATTCACACTGTCACTGCTGGTTGCCCACGCACAATAGTCCGCCTTACCCTGCTCTACCGTTAGGCAGGTGATTCAAAGAGCAACACGCGCCTCTCCAGTGCGTCTACGGCTGCTAGAATTCAGCCGGTGTGCCTCCGGAACGTAACCCAGCATTTGGAGGAGCTTTGAATGGGCATGCCTTCAATCCCAAAGATGAGCCATTGCTGGAGTGCTGTGGAACAAAACACGGGATGCAGGGAACCACCCGTTCCCTCGCACAAACGTGAAGGAGGCATTGCTTGTGCTCCATACCTTCAGAACACCAAAGTCATGATGCGACGTGCAGGGTTCCTCAAGGTTTTCAGTGTACCCGCAACGGTGGAGTACACTGCTCGTCTCACAAACTTCTCAGGACACCAAAAGCACGCGCGTCCACAAACCATTTTTCACATGCAAGGATGCCATTTTCCGCATAGTAACGAAGCCTACGAAACTATTATACCGGCGTGCAACAGGACCTTCAAATAGCTATCGGCACTGGACCAGGAGGTGGGCGGAATGACGGCTATCACGGAGAAGCCCTGACTACAAATGTATCTGTGACAGCGACAATCTACGCAGTTACAGCTCATGAGACGTACATTCTGTACATTGCGAATGCGAGCCCTCCCGGACTGCCTACACTGTTTGCAGGCATTTTCCATTTACAGAAAAAAATAACGCATTAGGCATTGGGCAAAAAGGGTTGCATGTTGCATGGATACAAAACCAATCATGGATTTCAGCATATTATCCGGCGATTGACCCACCGACGACGTACGTACTGAATGTCCTCACCTAATTGAATCCAGCTGGATACACTGAATCACAAAGATACCGGACGTAAGTGGATATCAACCGTTGGTGTACTGACGACTGTACAATCGAACCACGATTCTCCCCTACCAGCACGCGTTCCGCCCGTAGGCACTCTGCCCATGCTATTTAGTGCTTATACCACACTTTTAAAATAATACTGCGACAGAGTTTCTCGAAGGGCGACCCCTTCGTGGTTAAAGGATTCACAGCCGAGAAAGAAAAGCTTTCCACCTCCAATACGCAACAGGAGACATAGCAGCTGCACCTACCATAACTCCTTGCCGTCCTACAAGTCCCTACCCGCGACTCTAAATTCACAGCGGCAACGTCATTTGGTGTTTCAAGACGTCCAGCAGTGTCCGCAGTGCTCCGTGGTGTAATTCACAAATGCGTGATCTTCGAAGGGCAGCTATGCTGGCGTTGGCATGGCAAGGAAGTCATCCACTTGTGCGTGCTGCCAGCATCCCCGGCAAACCGCGTAAAGCCCGCTCTGTAGCTGGCGAACACTCACTTCTCCGTGAGAAAACTCACTTTCTGTGGCATACCAGTGGAAACGTTCATGCGTGCAATTTCCATATATAAATAATAAATGATAAGCATATGTTTACTTAGTACTGCATGTGTTAATCTGGCTGGGCCCAGGGTCCGGAAAACAGTGCACCTACAGGGGTGCCAAATATATAGCGGTAAGCCGATATATGCGAACACCCCATTGGAATGAGAGCGCAACCTTGCACCTCTGTTCGCCCCAGGTGAAATAGGGATTGAAAAGCAATGTGCCGCGTAAAACGCACTCGCTTGGATGTGAACCAGAATGTGTGCTCTGGTCTGAACATGCAATGTTAATTGGAGTTTCATTCGATGTGTTGCTGCTTGCGGGAGACGCCGCGTGCGTGAACGCTAAACTGAGGACAGTTCTAACAGCAAGGTGTGCGCAACTGTCGGCATTTGTGAAGCGCAGGCTAGAACGTACGCTACAAAGCCGTTCAACTACATTTTAACAAGTCAAGAACGTTTGAAAATCGCAAGCGAATGCCGAATGGAATAGGCAATAACTTGGATTTAAGACCTTCTACTAGGGCTTGTCTACTGGTGTACTCGCCAAATACAATTACGTTCGATTGTGGACGTATACAACGGCTGTCACGGGTTGCCGAATATGACATGACTTTTGAATCAGCCAGGCTACAGCTGCAGCTGTGCCGCTGCTGGTCATGTCCACTAACTCACCCATGCAGCCAAGCTGCTCCTGCAGTTGCCTGTTTGCTCACCAAGTTACAAGAGAATGTGTTACTGGTAGGAATTGTCTATTAGAAGAATGTGGGCTTCAAGATAGGCGGTGGAACACTAGCTGCGTGTGGGAATTGAAGCCTACATTCTGGTTGTGGCAACAGTGCTGACTGCAGTGATTCATCTAGGCCCACCACGTTCAAGGAAAGTCCAGACCCCGGCAGCTTTCTAAACTCTTTCCGCTTTGCAGCAGCCAGCACAGGCCTGCAGCGGTGTTGCCACTGGCCTTGAGCATCGGATCACTAAATTGTTAGAAACCAAGACTGGGTAAGACTGAGTCGCTGGTATTAAACTTTTATCTGGTGCATTGCGTCCAGCAGGAAAACGTGGGTTGCATGAGTGGGCTTGAAAGCAAACGGTGGCCCCCATGCGCCTACCGATATCCGGATTTATACCTCGTGGGAAGTGAAGCGTACGTGCTGGTTGTGGATCAGCTCCCTGACTGCAGTCATTCCTATAGCTGCAATTTTGGTCAGCGTGGTGCAGCTATAATTACATATCCCGAAAGTAGGCAGTAGGCGTACCGCTGCCGCAGGCTTGGTATCTGCCATGTATGTAGTGAGGCATAGCTGCTAGTTGGGTCGGAAGCCCCCCGGATTTCGCTCGTGCGCCGCTAGCACAACGAACCAAGTGTGTCCTTGAGCTGTCTGTAACTTTGTATGGGGCAGAATATATCCTAAAAGAAGAGAAGCTCAGCTTCTGCTCATGGGGCCAGATATTCTGGGTACACCGCCGCTTTCTGCCCCACGAATCAAACGAGTGCGGAATGTCGCCATACTTAAATATTTACCTACGTCGCCTACCAAAGTGAGTTCTTACAGTGGGTAGGACGATATTCATGTTTGGTAGGTCCCCGGAATATATCCTGTGATGCTCATTGTCTGCAGTTATCATCTCACGTAAACAGGAACGATCGAAGCATGAATGAGCGGAGAGACGCCTCTACTTTGTCTAAAATATGGTTTAGCGCCATGCCCTGGGAGGTTATAGGCCTGCCGCATAATAACCAAGGGGCTTCCACCTATGTTACAAAGATGCAATTTGCTTTGAAAACTAATTTCGCTGCCTCTCTGCTAATTGCATTTTGGACGATTTGGAAACCCGCCAGTACATGATCAGTAGAGCCGCCTCTCCAATCATACGTACTGGTAGAAGTTTCGTCAGCGTGTATCGCTACCTGACTCACAACCTGCTCCCATATGAGGTAGGCCCACAGACGCGAGACGATTAATCGTAATCCTGCTGATGCGCCTCCATATTTCACTTTTCCCCAGATTCGCGTACATGACGCACGAGCTGCCTCGCCCAGCACCTGCGCTGAACTGCAAGGACGAGGGAAAAGCTCCCCGCTGTGTCTGAGACAACATATACACGGACGGTAGAAGTCTCCCATGTTTCGGGGGGGCCTATGCCACCTATTGTGGACTATCGGGTGCCTGGGAACAACGAAACGCACTGACGACCAGCAGACCTGATAATATGCAATGGGGAACTGCAGCAAACGAAACCTACTTGCTGTGCACGTGTGAGTCAATATGGCTTTATTTATAGGGACTAGGAGCTCCCAACAGCTGTAGGCCGCCGCACCGTGGACGCCAGAATGTACTAGTTGGTTTTTGGTCCGATAGAAACCGACTTAAGCCTTGGAAATATGTTGTAACGATGTCCACCTACAAACTGGATTTTAGTCTCCCGACAAAAGCATATAGGCCCTTGATTCCACCGGCTTCCTCTCACTTCCCGTTAGACACACATATTCGCACACAGACGCACAACTCAGGATAGCGGAGATCCCCTGGCGGTGCACCACGCAACTGACCTGTGGAAACACTACCCCATGAATCCTTGCCTGTAGTCTCACGTAGAAGCGCCAAAGGCGTAACGTACTGGTAGAGAATTTGCCAACGCAGCTATGCATTGGACTGGCTGCACACACACGCAAACGTGCTGTCTAAATGCGGTCTCCAATGTTCACTTTAGTGCATAATTGAATGGTCACTGGTCAGGTTTCCGTGGAGCCGAACTACCTCGTGGGCCATACGTTCTGTTATCAAACCGAATATTCCAAAAGCGGCAGCCCGCATGAAATTCTATTGTGGTGAGAAGTTTCCTAATCGTGAAAGAAACAGCCTTCACTAGCCTCACGCTCCGCCAAAACAACTCCACCGGGTGAAACCGAGATCCTTTTGATCCTCTCCCGTAAAAAGGCCCAGGCGAACCACAACAGACACAGCGAAACGTCCTTTCGTAGCTGTATCCGCCTAGCAGCACACAAAGTTCGTTCCGTGTTTCATTGTCGAAGGCTACAGTGGCTTTCATGGTCCTTAGGACAGATCTGTAGAAGCTCCCCGTAGGCTTCACACCTCAACAAAATTAAACGAATGTAACTTCCCGTGAGAGGAACCTTGTGAAACTAATGGTAAGTTGGTGGCTGCTGCTCCCCAACCCCGTTCAATGCAAGAATCACTGTTAACAGTGGATGCTGAGCATCCCAGCACACCGCATGCTTCAAAGAGAAAACTTCCGTCAACAGCCAATATGACGAATGGATTCGAGGAACGCACTTGCTGGTGGAATTCGAGTGACAACCCCGCTAAATCAGGAAGGCGCATCGCTCGCTCTGCTTTTGCCAGATTGTGCATGTGTGTGTTTCCACCGTCGGCCAGTACGGTACCAGGCCTTCTGTGGTAGTTACTAAAGTGCTTTTTCGAACCCACGTTGCTCCGCGGACATCCGAACAACCTATGCACTTATGCTCGCAAATAATGTATGCGGCAAGCTGAAACTCTGCCCGTCAAATTGTAACATCGACGCTCTCTATGTCTGACGGCACGTACCTTCTGCTCAGTAACGAGTGGAGGCATTTTCGAACCTGCTGGTTCGCTTTTACACGGAGACGCCTCTTGGTGTCATCAACACATGACACGGTCCACCCACCATCTGGAATTCAAAATAACCAGTTAGATATGTGCTGCTATAGCCTGCCTTAGGTAGAATAGGTCGATGCCGCAGCATCCTATACAATGTGAACCACGGTAGGTCGGTGGGGCCGTTCAACGCTTACATTGTGAATGCACAAACAAACACACTTTTCTTTACGCACTCGCTGTGTGATGTAGTCCTCCGCTATGCAGGACAAGACGCAATTATTTCTGTCGACTATAAAGACAAACGGCTAGCTAGGAGTGCAAAAAATTTTGGGCGTTTTTGTTCTTCCAAGGGGAAGATGAAGGGGTCCGAGAAGCAATGCGCACAGCCTAAAGAATTTCATCATCAAGGATAAAGAGCCACAATGAATCGAGGAGGTACTGCGAAGAAACGGTGACAATAACTTCACGGAGAGTGGCGAAAAATTATCAGCATTCCCTACATATGTCAGGACGGTAGTATATCTTATTCACGTCGATATGGGACAAAAACCATGTAGCACACCAGGAGCCAGGAAGCGCTAAGTCAGCCTACAAGGGGGAAGATGTGCAAAAGATGTTGGAAGCGTTCATGCAACGTAGCTTAGCCAAACGAAACTTACACATTACTGCAAACTACGAAATATATAGCCATTGATCGCCTGAGCTATGTGATGCACCAGCGTGAACCCACTCAAAACCAGCAATAGCAAATGGATTGCACATATTTACTCAACACGTCACCCAAGTGGAAAGCACCAAGCTCCCAGTTGAGTCTTCGCATGGTCTTTCCTGCCAACACACTCAACAAATATATAGCGCGCGACCGTACCAGAGCACGGGGTCTGTGCTAGGCCGCCGCTAGTGCATTTTAGTCATCATGCCATCATGTGGCCGACAAATAGGAATCATTCAGCCGCTGACTCCGGGTACGCACAGCCTAGTTGCCACGTCAGCAGAGATCGAGACAATTGCAAATTAAGTTTATTCAAAATACGATGGGACGCTGCAGCATTGCGTTGTGCACCGTCTGGACAATTACACCATCAGCGGCATAGCTGACCTCTGATGCAGTGTGCTATGGCGTTTGTATCAAAAATGATCAAATCGTAACAACATATAATTGCCCATATATGAGAACATATATGGCAACATATGCAACACGCCCATTGTCACCTCACGCTTCCCATTTACTGTCGATAGTCATTTTTGAAGTGCCTATTCCAGTGTCGCGTGCTCCAGTTTTCCCGAATCACAACACAGGCGTGAGAAAACCAGGGCAATAGCAAAGGCCAAGCGGCCAGTGTGCATATGTAACACAAACCGTAATAAACTATCCGAAAACCGTAACCTGGCCGAGAAAGTACCACTACTTGGTACGGAGCTTGACTTGCTTGAAGTTAGACTACCCAGATATCAGCACCTTTAGCCAAGCAGTGGGAGGTTATCGCTTGCCCCCGCAGCTTGCGGAATAGCCGCTATAAGCCGCCTAACGCGCGAACTACGGGCAAATATAACGGAGGTATCAAAGCTGAAGAAGACACTGAAGGAGGGCAGAAGAGCAGGATCAAAGCACCAGGCTCTACGCAGGTATTCCTACCGCGGCACCCATTAAACCGTGATCAGCATATCAGCACGAAATATTAAAAGGAACTCCCATTGCGTGTCCCACGCAAGTATCACGGAAGCCGGCTTGGTACTGCAAGATCTCGCACCGGCCAATCTATCCCGGAATCCATGTCGTCGGAAGTCAATTGGTGCACCTGCGTTTCAAGCAAACACCGGCGGCGACGTGGGTTCTTATCACCGCAACTACAAGCATAAGCAGAAAAATTACCAGATAGCATACAATTGTGCTTGAAAGCACCCGCGCCACAGGACGGAACAAGCACCCTAGTGGCAGGCCAGCGTGCTGCAACTACCTTCAAACGTGCAGGTTTTCTAAGGCCAGTACATACTATCTAGCGGGAACAGCAACTAGTAGATTGAACCCGTACACGTTGCTAGAGGTGTCTCACCAGATCAAACGCCACCTGGGGCAAAGCCCAGGAAGCTGGCAGGAACTACGGTCAACGCCGGAATTCACGTACGACGTCTTGCCCACAACTCTATTGGGACGCTCGTTCTGCAACACACTGTATTGTAGTCGAAGTAGGCCTACTCTCATAGGTCTGTAAACGTAGAACACGTTCATAGTTATTGATGAAAACCTAGTAACTACGGGTATACAGGCTACCTTCCAATGGCCTTCAATAGAACTAAACTTCATATTGACAAAGCACATTCGCACTACTATAATCAGTCGTACGGTCTTTCGCAGCCTAACACTTTCTGCTTCACCATACCTCCAGACCAGACTCGCTCACAACCTAATGGTATACCTTCAGGCAACGTTCACCGATGCAACGGGGGGGTAAACAATAAATCGATCTGCCTTGCCATTCCTGACTGTAAACCCAGCACTTCCCAGGACTGTGGCGCATTCTCGAAGAGAGATCCATGGCCTTGTTGCGTACTAGCTGTATGCACAACGCCGGCAACTTCATACGATGCGGTCCGCTGCTTCAGGCTCATCCGCTGCTTGAACAAATTAACTGAGGCTTTTGGCTTAACCGCGTTCGATTGTTCACGACGCACCTAGTCGATGGCGGTGGCTACGTTCCCGGTGATTTTGTACCATATATGCTACCGAGGAGTCTCGCATATGTCTCAGCGAAAGCAAACTTGCACAGGCTCTGATTTAGGTGGGTTCCCCGCTGGCCAAGGTAGAGGCAGGCTCACGCTCTGTGCCGTACTTGAGCAAACGGCTTCAGAGTTGGTCAGACCGAAACCGCCCACAAATGAATGCTATACGGGCCCGCCCTGTTAGTGTATTTTATGAGTGCGCTGCTCTGCTACAACAGCGCGTCATCGCGACAAGTGCCCAAATGACTATAATTAGTGCAGCACGCCCTCAGGTGTGGAGTTTCAGCTACAACATGGACAGCATCTCTTTATTCAACAGCAAGGCTCGACAAATCAACAAACGTTCCAGAAGGTAATATAAGCACTGCGCAATATACCAATGAACATAGTCCAATATAGAATATTCAGACCTGTCAATAAACGACCAGCCGACCATGTTTGCACTCGCAGTACAACATCCCCGTTTAATGGAAATGCCCCTCTCACGAACACAGTTCCTTGGGAGCATGCCGTACCTGCTGCATGTCCAACGTCGAAACGGAGAGACATTCGGATGCCATGCTTCAAGTTCCCTCCTGCACTGCACCAATTTGCTGAGATTTTCAAAACCGGGAAACATTGACCATCGTCCTCCTTACCGTGCACCGTGAGCACCACAATCAAATGCGGTGCAGCCGTTAAATGCATGTGGCCAAGCAATATGAGCACATGGAAATAAACCCCTATGCGACAAGGCTGAGAAATGGCTACATTGCAGTTCCGTAGTGCCTTATCCCCCTACCACATAGTGGTATACCTGGGAGATAGGATAACCAATGCATACGCATATGCTCCCGCACAGATGCCGGCGTGCCACTAAAGAGCCCATATCGTGGTTGCACCTCGTTCTCAGCACAGCAGCGCTGTCGCCCAAGAGAACGAGAAGACATAAACAGCACAGCACACTCTGCGCCGTTCGCAGTCTGCTACAACATGCAACTTCCTCAACCACATATGTCTGATCTTTAATAAGCATGAATGAGCCTGCAGGTTGTGGCCAACATGGCTGTCAAAAACTGTCCTACGTGAACAGCTTACTGCACTGCATGTCGAACAAGAACGAGGCTGGGCAACGACAGCGACAGATCCACCACATTTTCACTCGTAGCGAAACCGGACTTTCCGCCGACAAGCCTGAGTTTCCGAACAGAGTGTCGCCTGTATATGACGTACCGTTTGAATGCTCAGAGGCAAAAGGCGCTGAGGAGGCACGATGCTTCAACTTCCCTCCGGTCCCTCACGCCCTTCACCAAACGCATGAGGCTTTGGCTGCGTTGTATTCGATTAGGGTGATCACGCCGCACGGTAGGGATAACCACCGTCGAATTATCGGTGCAAACCTTACACCGTGTCGGCGACCAATAAAAGCAAATGCTGCGGCGGAAAATTGCACAAATATATCGCGTTGATATCTTTGGCCATCGGGACATAGACGCCGAATAGCAGGCTCACGGGCTGTGATGCAGTTGACCAATGGCGACATTGCAGTTGCGTAATACCTCATCCCCTTACCAGATAATAGTATACGTGCGAACTACGTTCACTAGTGCACGTGCTCCCGCATATACGCCGGCATGCCCCTAACGAGCCCTCCGCTGTGACATATCGATTGTTACGTATCGTAGCAGAGCGGCGCTCTAGCCCATGAAAGCGATGGGCCATGCTAAGCACAGCGCACCTCCGCCCGTCCACGTTCTGGTGAAACTTGCAACTCCTATCCGGCCCCAAAGTACATGTGTCTGGAGGTCAATACGCATGGATGAATGGCATCAAAGCTGCGCGTAACATACCTATTAGCCAACAGCATTTTTCGGGTTCGTTGCACATGACTTGCGAGGATGAACGGGGGCTGGACTGCCCCACTCAGACATACCCTGGTGCCCGTCACAGTGTATAAGCCCTGCCCAATGGCAATGCCGCATTCCCCATAAACTGCCATGATGGCATTGCGTACTGGCTGCATGCACAACGCCGAAAACCACAGATGAGCCGGTCACACTCTCTAGCCCTGTTGTTGACATGCATCGGCTGACCTAGACTTTGGCTGCTCCGCATTTGATTGTGGTGTTCACGGCCCACGTTAGGACAAACAGGGGCGTAATGGCCGGTGGATTTGCCATATGTGGCCAAGCAGCAGAGCCAATGTTGCGGCGAAGCCAACATTTCACAAAGGTAACATCTTGAGTGGGGTGCCGCTACAGGCAACATCGCACATATACAGTAGCAAAGTATGTCAAGGGGTCGAGAAATTTCTGCATCACCGTAGACTCATAACACACTCATCGACAGGGTAGGGGTGTCTGTTCGGCGTATGCGAAGGGGAGCATATGGGCATTCCGTACTAGCTGCGTGGACCACACGGAGAAGCGCAGATGTCCTGTTCCCACTGGTGATGATCTTCTCTGAGGCAGACGGGCGAACGCACGCTTCAACAGCGGCATATTGCACTTAGGTGCGCCAGCGCAACTGCCACCACCCCCTGAGAGGAAGAGTAGCTAAAGCCAGTATGTGGCGCGCCGCTTAACTGCCTATAGGTGCGTGCGACCTCGTTAACGTCGACAGCAATGCACACCGTTTGGCGGTGCCTGCTCGTGCTGGGGTAGACGTTCAATGCAACACATGATCTGCCTTGCACATGCTCAAGCAAAGTAGAAACATCGGTATATCCAAAGCCCATGTAACGAATACTCTCCTAAACGTGTCCTGGTATGCCTAGCGAGTGCGGCAATGATTGCAGCGTTTCTGGCGAAATGATCCTGTGGGGGCGCCTGTACTCCCTGAATGCGGAACAGGCAGAACTATGTGATCGACGGAGCATGCCACCACCGGAAGCGTTGTCCTCTGGTGAGAACGTTGGGACACCTTTTGGCATATCACTGACGACCCACCTGCTGTGATACACCGATTGGTACGTATCGTAGCAGAGCGGCGCTCTAGCCCATGAAAGCGATGGGCCATGCTAAGCACAGCGCACCTCCGCCCGTCCACGTTCTGGTGAAACTTGCAACTGG